>NC_092164.1:6790081-6892099 GCF_045791955.1 Oncorhynchus clarkii lewisi
GGTCTAAATCATTCCCTGAATAGAGGGGAAGAATAGAAAAAAGCAGCAGAACTGGCTTGGAGGTCCAGATTACAATTCGAGGGACATGTAGACAGTGTGACATATAGCTTCTGCAGACTGAAAGGGTGGGTTAGGTCACAGGATTCCCAAAGCCGGTGATATACACAGGCCCTTACTGTTTCACCCTGTGTACATTTCTGTTCAGAACACATACAGTGTACGTGTCTGGTAGGTGTATTATATATATATATATATATATATATATATATATACATACATACACACACACACATATATAAACAGAGTGTACAAAACATTAGGTACACCTATATGTACACAGTGAATTTGGAAGGTATTCAGACCCCTTGACTTTTTATCCACATTTTGTTACGTTACAGCCTTATTCTAAAATGGATTTTACATTTTTTTCCCTCATTGATCTACACACAGTACCCTATAAAACCGAAATACCTTATTGACATAAGTATTCACTCTCTTTGCTGTGAGTTGAGCTCGGGTGTATCCGTTTTCCATTGATCATCCTTGAGATGTTTCGACAACTTGATTGGAGTCCACCTGTGGTAAATTCAATTGATTGGACATGATTTGGAAAGGCACACACCTGTTTATATAAGGTCCCACAGTTGACAGTGCATGTCATAGCAAAAACCAAACCATGAGGTTGAAGGAATTGTCTGTAGAGCTCCGAGACAGGATTGTGTTGAGGTACAGATCTGGTGAAGTGTCCCCAAGAACACAGTGGCCCTCCATCATTCTTAAATGGAAGAAGTTTGTAACCACCAAGACTCTTCCTAGAGCTGGCCGCCCAGCCAAACTGAGAAATCAGGGGAGAAGGGCCTTGGTCAGGGAGGTGACCAAGAACCCGATGGTCACTCTGACAGAGCCCCAGAGTTCCTCTGTGGAGATGGTTGTCCTTATGGAAGGTTCTCCCATCTCTGTAGCACTCCACCAATCAGGCCTTTAAGGTAGAGTGGCCAGATGGAAGCCACTCCTCAGTAAAAGGAACATGAGAGCCCGCTTAGAGTTGCCAAAAGACACCTAAAGACTCTCAGACCATGAGAAACAAGATTCTCTGTTCTGATGAAACCAAGATTGAACCCAAGCGCATTGTCTGGAGGAAACCTGGCACCATCCCCACGGTGAAGCATGCTCATGGCAGCATCATGCTGTGGGGATGTTTTTCAGCGCCAGGGACTGGGAGACTAGTCAGGATTGAGGGAAAGATGAACAGAGCAAAGTACAGAGAGATCCTTGATGAAAACCTGCTCCAGAGTGCTCAGGACCTCAGACTGGGGTGAAGGTTCCCCTTCCAACAGGACAACAACCCTAACCACACAGCCAAGACAACGCAAGGGTGTCTTCGGGACAAGTCTCTGAATGTCCTTGAGTGGCCCAGCCAGAGCCCGTTTTAACTTGAACCCGTTTTAACATCTCTGGAGAGCCCTGAAATTGGCTGTGCAGCGACGCTCCCGATCTAACCGAACAGAGCTTGAGAAGATCTGCAGAGAACAATGGGAGAAACTCCCCAAATACAGGTGTGCCAAGTTAGCGTCATACCCAAGAAGACTCAAGGCTGTAATCGCTGCCAAAGGTGCTTCAACAAAGTACTGAGTAAAGGGTATGAATACTTGTGAAAATGTGATATTTCAGATTATTTTTATGAATTTGCAAACATTTCTAAAAACCTATTTTTGCTTTGACATTATGGGTTATTGTGTGTAGATTAACGAGGAAAAAAACATTTTAATCAATTTTAGAATAAGGCTGTAATGTAACAATATGTGGAAAAAGTCACGGGGTCTGAATACTTTCCGAATGTAGTGTATACACTACCATTCAAAAGTTTGTGGTCACAGAAATGTCCTTGTTTTTGAAAGAAAAGCAATTTTTTTGTCCATCAAATTGATCAGAAATACAGTGTAGACATTATTAATGTTGTAAATGAGTATTGTAGCTGGAAACGGCTGATTTTTAATGGAATATCTACATAGGCGTACAGAGGCCCATTATCAGCAACCATCACTCCTGTGTTCCAATGGCACTTTGTTTAAGCTAATCCAAGTTTATAATTTTAAAAGGCTAATTGATCATTAGAGAACCCTTTTGCAATTATGCTAGCACAGCTGAAAATCCTGATTAAAGAAGCAAAAGAACTGGCCTTCTTTAAACTAGTTGAGTATCTGGAGCATCAGAATTTGTAGGTTCGATAACAGGCTCAAAATGGCCAGAAACAAGAAACTTTCTTCTAAAACTCATCAGTCTATTCTTGTTCTGAGAAATGAAGTCTATTCCATGCGAGAAATTGTCAAGAAACTGAAGATCTCGTACAATGCTGTGTACTACTCCCTTCACAGAACATTGCAAACTGGCTCTAACCAGAATAGAAAGAGTGGGAGGCCCCGGTGCACAACTGAGCAAAAGGACAAGTACATTAGAGTGTCTTGTTTGAGAAACAGATGCCTCACATGTCCTCAACTGGCAGCTTCATTAAATAGTACCCACAAAACACCAGTCTCAACATCAACAGCGAAGAAGCGACTCCGGGACACTGGCCTTCTAGGCAGAGTTCCTCTGTCCAGTCTCAACGTCAACAGTGAAGAGGCGACTCCGGGACGCTGGCCTTCTAGGCAGAGTTCCTCTGTCCAGTCTCAACGTCAACAGTGAAGAGGCGACTCCGGGACGCTGGCCTTCTAGGCAGAGTTCCTCTGTCCAGTCTCAACGTCAACAGTGAAGAGGTGACTCCGGGACGCTGGCCTTCTAGGCAGAGTTCCTCTGTCCAGTCTCAACGTCAACAGTGAAGAGGTGACTCCGGGACGCTGGCCTTCTAGGCAGAGTTCCTCTGTCCAGTCTCAACGTCAACAGTGAAGAGGTGACTCCGGGACGCTGGCCTTCTAGGCAGAGTTCCTCTGTCCAGTCTCAACGTCAACAGTGAAGAGGCGACTCCGGGATGCTGACCTTCTAGGCAGAGTTCCTCTGTCCAGTCTCAACGTCAACAGTGAAGAGGTGACTCCGGGACGCTGGCCTTCTAGGCAGAGTTCCTCTGTCCAGTCTCAACGTCAACAGTGAAGAGGTGACTCCGGGACGCTGGCCTTCTAGGCAGAGTTCCTCTGTCCAGTCTCAACGTCAACAGTGAAGAGGTGACTCCGGGACGCTGGCCTTCTAGGCAGAGTTCCTCTGTCCAGTCTCAACGTCAACAGTGAAGAGGTGACTCCGGGACGCTGGCCTTCTAGGCAGAGTTCCTCTGTCCAGTCTCAACGTCAACAGTGAAGAGGTGACTCCGGGATGCTGACCTTCTAGGCAGAGTTCCTCTGTCCAGTCTCAACGTCAACAGTGAAGAGGTGACTCCGGGACGCTGGCCTTCTAGGCAGAGTTCCTCTGTCCAGTCTCAACGTCAACAGTGAAGAGGTGACTCCGGGACGCTGGTCTTCTAGGCAGAGTTCCTCTGTCCAGTCTCAACGTCAACAGTGAAGAGGCGACTCCGGGATGCTGACCTTCTAGGCAGAGTTCCTCTGTCCAGTCTCAACGTCAACAGTGAAGAGGTGACTCCGGGACGCTGGCCTTCTAGGCAGAGTTCCTCTGTCCAGTCTCAACGTCAACAGTGAAGAGGTGACTCCGGGACGCTGGCCTTCTAGGCAGAGTTCCTCTGTCCAGTCTCAACGTCAACAGTGAAGAGGTGACTCCGGGACGCTGGCCTTCTAGGCAGAGTTCCTCTGTCCAGTCTCCACGTCAACAGTGAAGAGGTGACTCCGACTGGCCTTCTAGGCAGAGTGCCAGTCTCAACGTCAACAGTGAAGAGGTGACTCCGGGATGCTGGTCTTCTAGGCAGAGTTCCTCTGTCCAGTGTCTGTGTTATTTTGCCCATCTTAATCTTTTCTTTTTATTGGCCAGTCTGAGATATGGCTTTTTCTTTGCAACTCTGCCTAGAAGGCCAGCATCCTGGAGTCACCTCTTCACGGTTGACGTTGAGACTGGTGTTTTGCAGGTACTATTTAATGATTTAGTTTCTCAAACTAGACACTCTAATGTACTTGTCCTCTTGCTCAGTTGTGCACCGGGGTATACACATACATACATACCACACTGAGTGTATGAAACATTAGAAACACCTTCCTAATATTGAGTTTCCCCCCTTTTGCCCTCAGAACAGCCTCAATTTATCAGGCATGGACTCTACAAGGTGTCAAACGGACTGAAACAGGGATGCTGGCCCATGTTGACTCCAATGCTTCCTTCAGTTGTGTCAAGTTGGCTGGATGTCCTTTGGGTGGTGGACCACTCTTGATACACACTGGAAGCTGTTGAGCTTTGCAGTTTTTGACACTCAAACCAGTGCGCCTGGCACCTACTACCATACAATATTCAAAAGGTGTGTAAATCTTTTGTCTTGCCCATTCACCCTCTGAATTTCACACATACACAATCCATGACTCAATTGTCTCCTCCCCTCATCGACACTGATTGAAGTGGATTTAACAAGTGACATCCATTAGTGATCATAGCTTTGGCCTAGATTCACCTGGTCAGTCTGTCAAGGAAACAGCAGGGGTTCATAATGTTTCGTATACTCAGTGTATGTATTCTACCGCATGATTTCTATTAAGTGGAGACATAGGCAGAGGCACTGCCACTCTCGGCCAACTGCACAGCTAAACTCGGGCTAGATTGGTAGTGGCCCCTATAGGTTACAATAATATTTTGACACTATGCGTCTTTTACGTGTTGCATTTGGATAGGTTTAGGCTATTAGTTTGGCCAATGTTGTATTTCAAAATCTATGTATGGTGTTCTAACTTATTTTTCCATGTCGGTCCTCTCAGGTTCACCGGGATAAGAATAGCTCATTGCAGAGTCCCAATAGATGCCTTTTCACAGTGGTGTGGATTTTAACATCAATTTTTTTTCTCTGCGGTCGCAGACACGAACTCGAGTCCATAAATCAGTCGATTAATTTTGTTGGTTTTACTTTCAAGGTACAGATCGACGGGGTTTCTGTAGGCGCGGTTTCGCACTGACCACGAGCTACACAAACATTCGATGTCGAGTTGACAACACGTGCCTGTGCAGTGTGCACACCTATGGCTTCAGCCGCTGAACAGTCACGTCTGTATGCGCGCTCCAGTGCCACTCGCGGGCAGGCAAGTCACCGCTGCTGATTTAAAAATAAGAGGCGAAAAATGTGTATAATTAAGTCTTGAATGCATGTGAAGTGGACTATTTTTGCACATGTGCTTCAAAAACAAACAGAAAAATAACACAAAATGGTGAAAAACAAACAGGAGGTTGTCTCCTGTGGCAGGCGGCGGCGGTCGCGCTCCGAGCACATAAATTGTGCGCAGGTCAAGTTAAACGCGCAGCCCTGTGTGTTTGTGTGCGCTTGGAGCGAGGTGACAGCTAACAACCCGAGTGAGATCTGGCACTCTGTTTCCACGTGGGGGACATAAATGCTCGCCTTTCAGAGGAAGCCCGTGGTCACAAGAGGCAGATATAAATACTTTATTCCTAGGGAATTGAAGTCAAATAAATTCCACTCTCGGAACCACATCAATGAGCGTGTCGTAAAAAGTCTGACAGTCCAAAAGGCGACCGTTAACTCTTAAACGAACTGTAAACATTTGCATATGCACCGAGTCGGGCTCTGACCAAGTAGGACGATTGGGTGTTTTTCCCCAAAAATGTAAAAACAGAGGACATAGTGTTTTAATTACATGCTTCCACTATTCCGTACTTTTATAGAAGGGGTTGCGTTATAAGGTTTGTTGCAGCTGCCCAGCTTTACGCATGCGGCAGCCCCAATTTAAATTAACTCCAAATATCTCATGTGATGCTATTTCAGCTCTGCACGAAAAATGTTGGAACCGACCATCAGACCAGTTATTGGAGCCGCCAGTCCAACTTTTACTGATGTCCTGCGGGCGACCTGATGAGGGCCAGACTGGCAAACCTCTCCATATCCCAATACCATTCTGAGTCACCCTCCATATCTATCATGTTGCCAACAATACGCTCTTTGGATTGCGTGACTCAAGCACGTTGTGCAAATACGCACTCTGTAATCAGTGCTGTGCACTGCTCCTGGCCAGGAAACCAAAGTCAATAACACCGCATCGATAAGACAGGTCCACGGGTTTAAAGGCTGTACAAAGTACAAGAGGTAGGCTTTAGGGAGCTACCCAATCCCACATACAAGTGTCCCAAGTGCAGATACGTGTTTGACATGGCCAATGAAGCATGATATCACAGTAGGGCTTTACGAATCTAGTCTATCCAGGGTATAGGCTAGTCTTACCTGTGTCATCATCCGGTCTGCACCTGTGTTCTCTTCATCTTTAAATATGATGTCAGGGTTATAGTTCGGGGTCAGCTCTTTGAAGCGCTCCGAGTTCCGTGTTATTTTCCCCTCATATCGACCACTCGCACCTAGTGTCTTCTCCGCTACGTTAGGGCTGAACTGCTTGTAGGCAAGTGGCGCAAGCTTCCTCGGTGACCTCCTCTTGCCATATCCCCTTCCTGGCCCGCAGCCCTCGCTGACCTGCGAGAGAATCACTGCGCACCCGGCGAGGCACACCACGAGCCTGGGGAGTAGCATTCCACTCACCCACGCCAACGGACACCCCAAAAGGAGGTGACAGAAAAATGTCACTGATCAATTTAAAACACCTCCTCCCCCTGGTCGCTGCTTATCTCCTTTCACAGGGTACAAGAGGGGGAGGAGGACAGTTACAAATTAATCACCAAGTCCCCAAAACTCGCCATATCCCGGCGCGCAAAAAGACGCTGCGCTACTGGAGATGGAGTACAGCGCCGGCGTCTTTTAAAACCCCAGGTAAGATCCCCTATAATAAAGTACCGGCGCGTTCAGCTGCTCCTCTCACGGTGAACGTCTCGTCTCACAGTTCAAGCGGAGACACGCGCATAAATAGGGAAAAATCGTTTATCTTGGCAGACAGGTTCAAAGCCGTTCCCTTAGCTGTGAGAAACGTCCCTCAGTCAGACAGGCCCCGGTGCGCAGACTGACTGGGCTTTTTGGGTAGCGGTCAAAGGGTGTCCCCGCAGCGGTTTTCCTGCCACTCGGCTTGGCTCTCAATGCGTGGCCTGTGGTGCAAGACTCTCAGCTCAACTGGAAATGGAAGAGTTCCGAAAGATCAGATGCCGTGGAGGAGACCGCGCCCTGCCAGTCCTGCCCTCTGTCCCGTCCCAGCCTACCTCTCCTCCCATCTGGTCAGCCCGGCCGAGCCATTTCACTTTATTGCCCACACGCTCGGCTCTTTCTGCTCAACGCCACTGTGCGAGACAAACAACAGCCTACAGCCGTCTAGACTCGCACACACACCGATACTGTCCTTTGGACCCGTGTGATTATCTTGGACTCATAACCTGGTGAAAGACACGCGCGCGCTGCGCCCCCCCCTCCCCCTCCCCCTCCAGAATATTGTTAATGCGAACATAATTGAATCGCCCTCAGTAAGAAGCGCGGTAATTGCCGCATGCATGTCCGATTTCATTAAGGGAGACAGTCAGGACTTCCAAAACCCGTCAACGACTCCTGTACCCTCACTGTGGTCACCCCTTTTCTGCTATAACAGCCTCCACTCTTCTGGGAAGGCTTTCTACTATATGCTGGAACATTGCTGCGGGGATTTGCTTCCATTCAGCCACAAGAGCATTAGTGAGGCCCGGCTCGCAGTCAGCGTTCCAATTCATCCAAAAGGTGTTCGATGGGGTTGAGGTCAGGGCTCTGTGCAGGCCAGTCAAGTTCATCCACACCAACCTCGACAAACCTCGGCATTGTCATACTGAAACAGGAAAGGACCTTCCCCAAACTGTTGCCACAAAGTTGGAAGCGCATAATGGTCTAGAATGTCATTGTATGCTGTAGGGTTAAGAATTCCCTTCACTGGAACTAAAGGGGCCTAGCCTGAACCATGAAAAATTGCTCCAGACCATTATTCCTCCTCCACCAAACATTACAGTTAGCGCTATGCATTCGGTCAGGTAGCACTGTCCCCCAGTCCAGTGGCGGCGAGCTTTACACCCCTCCAGCAGACTTGGCATTACGCATGGTGATCTTAGGCTTGTGTGCGGTTGCTCGGCCGTGGAAACTCATTTCATGAAGCTCCTAACGAACAGTTCTGATGTTGCTTCCAGAGACAGTTTAGAACTCGGTGGTGAACGTTGCAGATGAGGACAGACAATTTTTACACCCTACGCGCTTCAGCGGTCCTGTTCTGTGAGCTTGTGTGGCCTACCACTTCCTGGCTGAGCTGTTGTTACTCCTAGACGTTTCCACTTCACAATAACAGCACTTACAGTTGACCGGGGCAGCTCTAGCAGGGCAGACATTTGACAAACTGACTTGTTGGAAAGGTGGCATCCTATGACGGTCCCACATTGAAAGTCACTGAGCTCTTCAGGAATGCCATTCTACTGCCAATGTTTGTCTATGGAGACTACATGGCTGTGTGCTCGATTTCATACCTCCATCAGAAACGGTTGTGGCTGAAATAGCCAACTCCACTAATTTGAAGGGGTGTCCACATACTTTTGTATATATAGTGTAACATCCATTTGAGACAATGTGGGCTCTTACGTCAGGCATTTCAAACATTTAGTGTCTCCTCTGTAGAGCGACTGACACCTTATTAAAATTGGGATAAATATGCATTCTGACTGACCTATGACAGTGTTCTAACGGCGTTGACTTTTGAAAACAAGCCAAGTCCTCGACCAATGATTGAACAGGACTTCAATAGCATTCCAAGCATTCTACAACACCTTGAGTCAATATCTCATTCTCTCTCGAAAGAAATAAGAATGAATTGCCAACACACTGCTAACCATCCAATAAGGATAAGGCGCCTGGAGCATGCATCAACTAGCCCTGTGGTTGGACTAGACCCAGGCTGGTACTAGAGCGTGGTCCTGTAATGGCAGTAATGTACAACTCCATTCTGCCCAGAAGTTGAAACGAGTAATTCATGATGTTCCAAAAATGCAGATCTAAAGAGAACACAGTCATCGATCCACATCTAACACTTATATTGATAAGACGCCCTAAATTGTCACACTTTATTTATTTAGACAATTAAAAAAATACACATCCATCAAACAATGAAACAGCCAAGGAAAAACATGCATATCTAATGATTTAATTACAAAAAAAAAGTTTAAAAAAAAGGACATCTCCGTAGATGAGTACTTGAAAAACATGTCACATGAAGTAAGGAGGTAGTGCTCATAGACGGCATCCCAAACGGCACCCCATCCCCTACATAGTGCACTACTTTTGACCGTGTCATTTGGGACGTAGTCGCAGACAGTCTCCATAGTGTTTGGTGCCCTACAGGTTCCGAGGTCATCCAAAAAGCCCCTTAGCTTTCTTCTTCTTGGGTCGGGCGGAGGGCCGATCTGCGGCAGTAGCCATGGGAACTGTAGTCTGTGAGGACGGGCAACAGACGTGTCAGAAACAAGGATATTATGGTTACATTATAGCCTTCAGTCTGAGGGAGAGGGGTCTAGGCTGGGTTACCGTACAGCCCTTAGGCAGCGTTTACACAGACAGCCCAATTCTGATCTTTTGCCCAATTATTGGCAATACAGCTGATCAGATTGCTCAAAATACCAATTAGTGAAGGAAAAAAAAAAATCACAATTGGGCTGCCTGTGTAAACGCAGCCTTAGTGACATTGCTGCTGTAAAAGGGCTTATCAATAAATCGGATTGATTCATTCATTATTATTGGTAAATCAGAATCATTGCGGAGTTGACCAGACCTTTTCCTCATTAGGTGTCTCTGAGTCTGTGGTTCTGTCTCTATCCCCCTGGTCCAGCCCATGGTTCACCTCCTCTCCTGTAGGGAACAAACCAACCACCAATTCACACCTATAGTGGCCATAATCAGACACTAAAACCCATTTTTCACACTATTGAGCCAAGCTGAGCTGTCCTGGCCAAGGCAGCCTTGGTATGAGCTGCAACGTTGCAACACATTTATTAACGTTGCAACAAAAGTATCAAACTGCTCGAGACTCCAACTTTCCCACGCCAGTTGTCCTGTTAAAAGCAGCACTAGCAGGAGAAGTGAAGTGTTTGGGTGATTGATGTTGTTCAGCTAGATTACAGAAATGTCTGGGACAGAATATAGTACTTCATCCCTCCCCCTAGTGATCTCTTATAGAATGTGTCTGTGTGTGAGAGAGTGTGTTGGTAGGACATGCGATCCTACAGGTCTAAATCTGAGGCCTTGGGCCACAGAGGTGACAGCAAGATGGGATGGGATTAGAAAGATCATACGACCAATGAGAAGAGGTCCAGACCTGGGGGCTGTGTGCCGCTGGCGGCGTGGTTAGGGTCACGGTCCTCTGTGGTGGTTTCGTCCTCTTCGGGGGCGTGTCTCTCAGAGATCTTACGTTTGCGAGCGTTGGTGTTGCCGTAGGACGTGACGGCTGAGTAGAGCTCCTGCAGCTCAGAGTCAAACCCCAGACCGCCCTGCCTCGCACATACCTGTGGCACAGTCTGAGGGAGAGTGAGAGAGAGAGAGAGAATGGGAAAGTGAGAAAATTATGACAAATCCAACTAATGTCAAAACTGTTGGCTATCTTTCCATAAATATACATTTATATGAATATTTTCCTGCACACTATATTTTGAGGGGATTAAATGAAAGAAAAATAAGAGTACAGGAAGCAGAGGGAAAGGACCAGAAATAAACTGTGACCTGAGCAAACACTAAGCTATCAGAGAGGGAGAGAAACAGTATGAGGGAACGAGTGAGAGGTGGAGAGAGAAAATTACACTAAATGATTTAGAGAGAATAAATGAATGATATGGAAAGACTATGTCCTGCAGTGACTGTGTCTGTCAGTCAGTCAATCAGCCAGCCTCCTGCCTGGTGGCCTGCTTTCCCCAGTCAGTCACATGGTAGAGGTCTGGAGGAGTGACTGAAGTCTTTCCCCAGTCAGTCACATGGTAGAGGTCTGGAGGAGTGACTGAAGACTTTCCCCAGTCAGTCACATGGTAGAGGTCTGGAGGAGTGACTGAAGGCTGAAGGCCTGATAAGGGTCTAATGAAAGCACTTTTTCTAGCAGTTCTGGCACAAGGTAGAGACTAGCAAACAGGAACAACACTACAGGAGACAGGAACAACACTACACGAGACAGGAGACAGGAACAACACTACAGGAGACAGGAACAACACTACACGAGACAGGAGACAGGAACAACACTACAGGAGACAGGAACAACACTACACGAGACAGGAAACAGGAACAACACTACAGGAGACAGGAACAACACTACAGGAGACAGGAACAACACTACAGGAGACAGGAAACAGGAACAACACTATAGGAGACAGGAAACAGGAACAACACTATAGGAGACAGGAAACAGGAACAACACTATAGGAGACAGGAAACAGGAACAACACTACAGGAGACAGGAAACAGGAACAACACTACAGGAGACCGGAAACAGGAACAACACTACATGAGACAGGAAACAGGAACAACACTACAGAAGACAGGAAACTTCGGTAGGTCTATATAAGCTGCTGCAACACCGTACTGCACTGTTGTGTGTGTGCGCACACACACACACACACACACACGTTGACGCCACAACCAACTACAAGTCAAGACAGATAACATACTAAACTCATACACACTATTCATTCTACTCTTTCACTCGCTTTTTCCAGTCAAACGGAGAGGACAAACTCTGAATTAGCTGTTCAAATATTGACGGGGAGAAATTGGTGGTCTCGCACTGCTGTCAGTGAGAGGGGCTCCTAAACATACTTGGTCAGGTTTAGAGGTCTGCATTGATTTATTTTAGTTTTTTGTTTGTTTAAATATCGTAAAAATAAATGTATGCTCTGGTCAGGCTTTAGTTCCCCTTTGGGCACAGAGCAACCAATGTGTGGAGGAGCAGCGGCTCCATAGAAAAGGAGCAGAGCCACCCTTCTCTTCTCTGCTCTCCTCCTCACCCTTCTCTTCTCCGCTCTCCTCCTCTCTCTCTCCATCATCTCATTTTCTGTTCCGCACCTTCGTTTTCACGTTCATCTTTCTTTCCACGCAATTTTGCTATCATTCAACCTCCGGTTTTTATCCATTTTATCATTCATGCTATCATTTGGCCCTGGTCTTTTCTCCCACACTTTCATCAATGTGCTCCGTTCCACACAAACCACTGTATTTCAGTTTAAATGAGTGTTTATTGCATTCAATTCCTGTGACAACAGTGCCTTGTGAAATGTGGAAACTTCCTGTTTTCCCATTTTGTCCCAACCTTCTCCTGTAGGACACATCGGAAAACACTTGGCATGCACACCTCTTCTGGAAAACACTTGGCATGCACACCTCTTCTGGAAAACACTTGGCATGCACACCTCTTCTGGAAAACACTTGGCATGCACACCTCTTCTGGAAAACACTTGGCATGCACACCTCTTCTGGAAAACACTTGGCATGCACACCTCTTCTGGAAAACACTTGGCATGCACACCTCTTCTGGAAAACACGTGGCATGCACACCTCTTCTGGAAAACACGTGGCATGCACACCTCTTCTGGAAAACACTTGGCATGCACACCTCTTCTGGAAAACACGTGGCATGCACACCTCTTCTGGAAAACACTTGGCATGCACACCTCTTCTGGAAAACACTTGGCATGCACACCTCTTCTGGAAAACACTTGGCATGCACACCTCTTCTGGAAAACACGTGGCATGCACACCTCTTCTGGAAAACACGTGGCATGCACACCTCTTCTGGAAAACACTTGGCATGCACACCTCTTCTGGCAAACACTTGGCATGCACACCTCTTCTGGCAAACACTTGGCATGCACACCTCTTCTGGCAAACACTTGGCATGCACACCTCTTCTGTCAAACACTTGGCATGCACACCTCTTCTGGAAAACACGTGGCATGCACACCTCTTCTGGAAAACACGTGGCATGCACACCTCTTCTGGAAAACACTTGGCATGCACACCTCTTCTGGCAAACACGTGGCATGCACACCTCTTCTGGAAAACACTTGGCATGCACACCTCTTCTGGAAAACACTTGGCATGCACACCTCTTCTGGCAAACACTTGGCATGCACACCTCTTCTGGAAAAAACTTGGCATGCACACCTCTTCTGGCAAATTTGCTCCTTTTCTGTCAAGTTGTTTGAGGATCATTGATGGACAGTAACAGTAAAACAAGGTGAAATCCTTAATGGTGAAACTGCTTCGTCTGTTTGTGATGTAACAACAACAAACAAGTTACTGCAAGAACAAACACTTTTTATTTTATTTTTTATCAGACATCATTGCTCACAATATGCACAGCAATATCTTTACCATGCTGCGCGACGTCGCCTCGGCAACATAACCAATAATGGTGGTGGGGGCGGCCAGCGGTGCCGTTTCCCCTTACAATGGATGACATCTAAGTCAGCGCTGTAACTAGGCCACTTGGGACCGTCCCTTTAAACCGGCAAGTGTAAAGCATTCTCAAAAGTATGTCCAATGTATTGGGCCTGCGTCTCAGAGTAGGAGTGTTGTTTTAGGATCAGTTTAGCCTTTTAAAGCATAATGAATAAGGGCATGGACCTAGATCAGCCCTCCTGGACGATAAACAACTCTTAAACGCATAAAAAGGGAAAGAATGGCATAAAGAGTTAACAAAACAAAAGGTCAAAGGTCAGTTTAAATAGACTACCGTGGTTCAACCACCTCTCTACCTCACAGTTAATAATATTCATCTGGAACTTTCCTGTGGCCTCCACCAGACTGAGTGGCCTGCCGCTGTCATAACAGACCAAAGTCCTGCAGTACAGAGACAGGGGAGGAGCTACTGCTTTGGTGAGCTCACCTGTGTTAGGGATTTGATTGAGGTTAGGGTCAGTTTACCCTCATCGGACTGTCAATGATGCACGCCAGTCAAGTTCCTTTAGTTGCACCCTCACAAATCTGAACCCTGCCCTCTGTAGGGTTGTTAGACTGCTGGCCATCCATAATCCATTCTGGCACCTTAGCCAATCACTGCCCTGCGGCCTGACCAAAGAAAAACAAGGAAGGATGAGTAGAAGGAGGGTGAGGGATGTTGACATTTCCCTCTATTACTAGTGGGTAAACAGCTCTGAGTTTAGCCGGTGTTGTTTTCTGAGACAGAACAGTCTCTAGGCCGGTGTTGTTTTCTGAAATAGACCAGTCTCTAGGCCGGTGTTGTTTTATGAGATAGACCAGTCTCTAGGCTGGTGTTGTTTTATGAGATAGACCAGTCTCTAGGCCGGTGTTGTTTTCTGAGATAGAACAGTCTCTAGGCCGGTGTTGTTTTCTGAAATAGACCAGTCTCTAGGCCGGTGTTGTTTTCTGAAATAGACCAGTCTCTAGGCCGGTGTTGTTTTCTGAGATAGACCAGTCTCTAGGCCGGTGTTGTTTTATGAGATAGACCAGTCTCTAGGCTGGTGTTGGGGATTGGTGCTGACCAACCTTCATGGAACCCTGGTACAGACTGCTGAGGCCTCACCTGATCTATAGTAAAAACACTGATGCTGGATCCTAAACTGGCCCCTAACCCCTACACCCTAGTCAGGAACCACTGACCCCTACACCCTAGTCAGGAACCACTGACCCCTACACCCTAGTCAGGAACCACTGACCCCTACACCCTAGTCAGGAACCACTGACCCCTACACCCTAGTCAGGAACCACTGACCCATACACCCTAGTCAGGAACCACTAACCCCTACACCCTAGTCAGTAACCACTGACCCATACACCCTAGTCAGTAACCACTGACCCATACACCCTAGTCAGTAACCACTGACCCCTATTCCCGACACCCTAGTCAGTAACCACTGACCCCTAGCCCCAACACCCTAGCCAGTAACCACTGACCCCTAGTCAGTAACCACTGACCCCTAGCCCCGACACCCTAGTCAGTAACCACTGACCCCTAGTCAGTAACCACTGACCCCTAGTCAGTAACCACTGACCCCTAACCCCGACACCCTAGTCAGTAACCACTGACCCCTAGCCCCGACACCCTAGTCAGTAACGACTGACCCCTAACCCCGACACCCTAGTCAGTAACCACTGACCCCTAGTCAGTAACCACTGACAACTAGTCAACTACTCTCACCCTCTTTCTCCCTCTCTGCCCTGTCAACTACTCTCAACCTCTTTCTCCCGCTCTGCCCTGTCAACTACTCTCAACCTCTTTTTCCCTCTCCTCAGTCAACTACTCTCACCCTCTTTCTCCCTCTCAACCTCTTCTCCCTCTCTTCCCAGTCAACTACTCTCACCCTCTTTCTCCCTCTCTTCCCAGTCAACTACTCTCACCCTCTTTCTCCCTCTCTTCCCTGTCAACTACTCTCACCCTCTTTCTCCCCTCTGCCCAGTCAACTACTCTTACCCTCTTTCTCCCTCTCTTCCCAGTCAACTACTCTCACCCTCTTTCTTTCACTCAGGCCAGGAGAGGAGCCAGGAGACTGAGGAGAGGCTTCCCCACATCACTCCCTCTCTCTGGGACAACTGACAGGAGGAGTGGGGGTCAGACCTCTGGAGGGGATTTATGATTTTATGAGGATCCCCAATAGCCGACGCCAATGATGACAGCTAGTCTTCCAGGGGGTCTGACATAACGAAAAAGACATTACAGACAAAAATACTCTATATACACACACACATAAAAACTGAGCAATCGAGAGATTAGGGCCTTGGTCAGGGAGGGGACCAAGAACCCGATGATCACTCTGACAGAGCTCCAGAGGTCCTCTGTGGAGATGGGAGAACCTTCCAAAAGGACAACCATCTCTGTAACACTCCACCAATCAGGCCTTTAAGGTAGAGTGGCCAGACGGAAGCAACTCTTCAGTAAAAGGCACATGACAGCCCACTTGGAGTTTGACAAAAGGCACCTAAAGGACTCTCAGAACACGAGAAATAAGATTCACTGGTCTGATGAAACCAAGATTGAACCCTTTGGCCTGAATGACAAGCGTAATGTCTGGAGGAAACCAGGCACCGCTTATCAATACCAGGCCTTGTCCCTAAAAACAGACACATGGTGAGGTAGAGAAGTAGAAACAGGGAAAGGGGATACTTAGTCAGTTATACAACTGAATGCCTTCAACTGAAATGTGTCTTCCGCATTTAACCCAACCCCTCTGAAACAGAGAGGTGCGGGGGGCTGCCTTAATCGACATCCACGACTTCGGCGCCCGGGGAACAGTGGGTTAACTGCCTTGCTCAGGGGCAGAACGACAGATTTTTTACGTTGTCAGCTCTAGGATTCGATCCAGCAACCTTTATGATTACTGGTCCAATGCTCTACCCACAAAAACCCCAGGCCTTGTCCCTAAAAACAGACATGGTGAGGTACAAACACACATAAACCCCAGGCCTTGTTCCTAAAAACAGACATGGTGAGGTAGAAGGGTGTAAATGTAGAAAGCCATCACCGACAGCTGTCCAAGATTCTACATGGTGAATAAGGAAAGACAACCTCTGATCACAGGCAACAATGAAGAACACATCTAACTGACTATCCAAGGTCCCTCCCCTCAGAGCCTCTCCAATGGTTTAGAGGAGGATGCAAGGGTAGAGGATGCAAGGGATCGAGGAAAGATGAATTGAGAAAGATCCTTCCTCGTGTCTCCTTTTCTCCTTCTTCCATCCCTCCACTTGCACACAGTTTCCACAGGGCTCTCCCCTGCCTCCGGGCCTGTAATTAGGGCCATTGTGGCCTGGCCGGCTCCCTCTCACTGCCCCTTCAGCTGGCGGGCCTGGTTCTGGACGGCCCAGTGTGGCGTCCCACAAGACATCAGGATGGGCTGCCGGCCCAGCGCTACACAGATCCCAGCAACCCTCAGACACGTGATGTAAACACTGGCTGCAGTCCAAACTCAAAGTAGACGGCCCTCGGCCCCTAACCCCTCAGTCCTTGAATGACGTTTTACATCGTCACATCCCAGTGAACCTTAAAATGTCCCTTGCCCCAGCGAGGGAGAGTGATGTTCGGAGAGGCAACGTCCTAGGTGGAAATCTTCAAGTTGATTTAAAAAACAACCAACCTAAAGCTATTAATATACTGTACCTAGCAAGCTAACATAGCTCACTAGCACTCCTGTCAGGTAGCTAGCTAAAGTTCCCCATAGCTGGCAAGCTAGTTTTATAGTATGGTCATGTATTCCAATACATTTCAGAATTCCCCAAAAATATGTTTATGAAGTTAGCTACGTTTTATGGGCTCCTTACTACAAGACTAAGCCAATTTGTCAACGCTAAAATAAACGTCATCCACAGTATATATATTTTTCACCAAGCTAGCATCGTAAGTTTGCCTGACACGGCGAAAATAGAGCCGTGTTGATTAAATTTGACACTTCGCGGCCACCAGAATTTGACACATGGCTACAGTTTGCATTGATTTGTGGGTCATATCAACCCCAAAAGCGATTAAAGTTCTTCACTCACTCTCTCCAGCTAAATGGAGGGCCGAGGGGGCAACGTTAGTGAACTGGACATCAATCTAAGATGGCAATCAAACTGCATCCGGTTCTGACGGGGGTTCCCCCGAGGGAAAGTGGCAGGAGTTGGTCCAACTGACTGTCTGGTAGAACAGGGCAACAGGAGCTGGTCCAACTGACTGTGTCTGGTAGAACAGGGCAACAGGAGCTGGTCCAACTGACTGTGTCTGGTAGAACAGGGCAACAGGAGCTGGTCCAACTGACTGTGTCTGGTAGAACAGGGCAACAGGAGCTGGTCCAACTGACTGTGTCTGGTAGAACAGGGCAACAGGAGCTGGTCCAACTGACTGTGTCTGGTAGAACAGGGCAACAGGAGCTGGTCCAACTGACTGTGTCTGGTAGAACAGGGCAACAGGAGCTGGTCCAACTGACTGTGTCTGGTAAAACAGGGCAACAGGAGCTGGTCCAACTGACTGTGTCTGGTAGAACAGGGCAACAGGAGTTGGTCCAACTGACGGTGTCTGGTAGAACAGGGCAACAGGAGCTGGTCCAACTGACTCTGTCAGGTAGAACAGGGCAACAGGAGCTGGTCCAACTGACTGTGTCTGGTAGAACAGGGCAACAGGAGCTGGTCCAACTGACTGTCTGGTAGAACAGGGCAACAGGAGCTGGTCCAACTGACTGTCTGGTAGAACAGGGCAACAGGAGCTGGTCCAACTGACTGTGTCTGGTAGAACAGGGCAACAGGAGCTGGTCCAACTGACTGTATTGCTGTTAGTTTATAGGGAGTCCTACCTACAGTCACACAGAGCAGGAATTCCTCAGCCGTGTGTGATAAGGCCCACTCCTGTTTAGAACACCGCTGTCAATGATTTACCACACAGAAGAGGGAGAGAGAGAGGGGGGAGAAGAGGGGAGAGGGAAAGGAAGAGAGAGAGGGGAGAGAGAGAGGGGGAGAGAGGTAGAGGAGGAAAGGGGATGGGGGAGAGAGGTAGAGAGAGAGAGAGAGGGGGGGAGCAGATGGAAGAGGGAGAGAGAGGGGAGAAGAGGGGGGGAGAGAGAGAGAGAGGGGGGGAGAGAGAGAAAGGGGAAAGGGAGGGAGAGAGAGAAAGGGGAAAGGGAGGGAGAGAGAGAAATGGGAAAGGGAGGGAGAGAGAGAAAGGGGAAAGGGAGGGAGAGAGAGAAAGGGGAAAGGGAGGGAGAGAGAGAAAGGGGAAAGGGAGGGAGAGAGAGAAAGGGGAAAGGGAGGGAGAGAGAGAAAGGGGAAAGGGAGGGAGAGAGAGAAAGGGGAAAGGGAGGGAGAGAGATAGAGGAGGAAAGGGGCGAGAGCAAGAGAGGGGGATAAAAGGGGAGAGGGAGAGAGAGAGCGTGGGGGGAGGGAGAGAGAGCAAGAGAGAGGTGGGAGAAGAGGAGAGAGGTGAACGAGAGAAAGACATGGAGAGGAATGCAAGAGAGGATGACCAGAGCATAGAACCATGGCATCAGCTCAGCCACTGATCTCAAAACAGCCTCTATCCATCTAGCAGTGCTTGGACTGATCTAGACAGGAGCTGTATGACAGTTCACACAGGTGGCTGGTCTAGCGGTAATGCTGCAGCCTTCAACACACAGGTGGCTGGTCTAGCGGTAATGCTGCAGCCTCCAACACACAGGTCTACACTGTCTGCATAGGTTTAAATAGGGCCTGCTGCCCTTTGACACAAACTCTCTCTCTGTTCAATGAAGACAGAAAATACATGACATCTACATAAAGGGAGATGACAGGAGCAGCAGAGCCAGATCTGAAGTCCAGAGGTGATGATAGGAGCAGCAGAGCCAGATCTGAAGTCCAGAGGTGATGATAGGAGCAGCAGAGCCAGATCTGAAGTCCAGAGGTGATGACAGGAGCAGCAGAGAGAGATCTGAAGTCCAGAGGTGATGACAGGAGCAGCAGAGCCAGGTCTGAAGTCCAGAGGTGATGACAGGAGCAGCAGAGCTAGATCTGAAGTCCAGAGGTGATGACAGGAGCAGCAGAGCCAGATCTGAAGTCCAGAGGTGATGACAGGAGCAGCAGAGCCAGATCTTAAGTCCAGAGGTGATGACAGGAGCAGCAGAGTCAGATCTGAAGTCCAGAGGTGATGACAGGAGCAGCAGAGCCAGATCTGAAGTCCAGAGGTGATGACAGGAGCAGCAGAGCCAGATCTGAAGTCCAGAGGTGATGACAGGAGCAGCAGAGCCAGGTCTGAGGTCCAGAGGTAATGACAGCCTCTGGCGGAGGGAGCCCCTGAATAACCAGGGGGGAGATGATAGGAGCAGCAGAGCCAGATCTGAAGTCCAGAGGTGATGACAGCCTCTGGCGGAGGGAGCCCCTGAATAACCAGGGGGGAGATGCTAACCACAAACCCGCAGTAGCTCCCCACATCCCCTGCTTCCAGACTTCTCCCCGACCCCCAACCCATAGACCCCCAGGGAGAACCAAATCCACAGCACTACAGATAGACTAACATGTTAACTCACAGTGTTAGGGGGCTACTGTAAACGCTCCACTCCCCTGATCTGACCCGCCTGTTCCTATCCAGCATGGGGGAGGAGGGGTGTGGGGTATGGAGCGTGAGGTAGACCACAGGGAACATGCCCCCCCCCCCTCTTTCACTCAGTCACAATGTTTTTCTCCTCTCAGCACCAAAACCCCAAGGCATGCGTCACTGCTGCGGACTGGTCACACACACACACAAAAAGGAACACTCAACGACACACCCTCCCCTCTGAAACCAAAACCATGCGTCATTACCCGGTCCAGTGTGGACAAACAGACACGCCCCTTGCCAGGCCAGATCCACAAGCGGTGACAAAATAGCCCCAAAACGGGTCAAAAACAGGTGGAAACGACAAAAGCCCAGATGGAGATTAGTGTGATCTAAACGAAGGACAGAAGGGTTTTTCACCACAACACTGTCACTCTGGGCCCCTCCACCTTCACATCAGAAATGGGCATCTAGATTCCAGATGAACCCAGGACACGGTGTGTGTGTGTGTGTGAGAGACAGTGGACGGGTAGTCTAATTCCAACCTCCATGTCAATGTTGACCTGTGGTGGGTGGGGTGTTACTGTGGGGTGATGAGGGGGCTCCAATGGAAAGCTAGAAAGGTACCTGGGTTGACTTTCTCTTCCCCGTCTGTCTCGTTCCCCTCCTTTCATCTGCACATCTCTCTCATCCTCCTTTCCAGGAGGTCTACTCTACAGTGGAAGAGGATGGCAATAGAAAATCCCCAGTGGTGGGATGAGAGGAGGGGTGGAGTGAAGGAAGGTACAAACCACACCTGGGTTCAAATAGTATTTGAACTACTTTGAGCGGTTCCCTGAGTTGCCCGGATGGCAGCGTTTGCACTTTTGGGACCATTCCATTGGAAGGCAAGCTCAATCAAGCAGAGTGCAAGTATCTGAAAGATTTCAAATGCTATTTGAACCAAGGTCTGTCGACAAACAGAGAAGTCCTTCCTCTCTCCTCCCTTTCATTTGCAGGAAAATCATTCTCCAAAAATACCCCTGCTCACCACTTTGAAGGACAGATATGTCATTCTAAATGTGTTTGCCCACAGATAAAGGCATCTTTCAGTAGCCATTGAGTAAGAGTCACCATCAAAAGGTAGGCGCCGTGTTGACTGCGGTGAGCAGAGGTGAAGGGGGCATTATCTGGGCCTGGGTTCCCAGTATAGTCTTACGAGCCGAAGGCTGGAGGCTAAAACAGATCCCAGTATAGTCTTACGAGCCGAAGGCTGGAGGCTAAAACAGATCCCAGTATTGCCCAACGAGCTGAAGGCTGGAGGCTAAAACAGATCCCAGTATTGCCCTACGAGCCGAAGGCTGGAGGCTAAAACAGATCCCAGTATTGCCCTATGAGCTGAAGGCTGGAGGCTAAAACAGATCCCAGTATTGCCCAACGAGCTGAAGGCTATAGGCTAAAACAGATCCCAGTATTGCCCAACGAGCTGAAGGCTATAGGCTAAAACAGATCCCAGTATTGCCCAACGAGCTGAAGGCTATAGGCTAAAACAGATCCCAGTATTGCCCTACGAGCTGAAGGCTATAGGCTAAAACAGATCCCAGTATTGCCCAACGAGCTGAAGGCTATAGGCTAAAACAGATCCCAGTATTGCCCAACGAGCTGAAGGCTATAGGCTAAAACAGATCCCAGTATTGCCCTACGAGCTGAAGGCTGGAGGCTAAAACAGATCCCAGTATTGCCCTACGAGCTGAAGGCTAAAACAGATCCCAGTATTGCCCTACGAGCCGAAGGCTGGAAGCTAAAACAGATCCCAGTATTGCCCAACGAGCTGAAGGCTATAGGCTAAAACAGATCCCAGTATTGCCCTACGAGCTGGAGGCTAAAACAGAGCCGACTTAAGAGGGAAGATGAACAGCAAGACACCAGGAGAGACAGACGGACACAAAAGGTACACAGAGAGTCTTCCCAGAGGGGGAAATGCAAACGGAGACACCACCTCCTATAGATAAATACTACACACACATGCCACGGCTCCTCGCCTAGCGCCACCTCCTCCACCCATCTGTCTACTGGTTAGGCCATGAGCCCAAAGGAATGGCTGGCCACGGACGCCACCTCCCTCTCCAGTGTGTGTGTTGCCTTGACACTTCGCAGTGAAATTTTTCCAGACACTTATTTTCAGTTTGGACTTTGGTCCGTGGCGGCCTGTCGGTGCTCAGTGGAATTTGCCGTGGCCGGGAGAAGAAGGGTGTGAGGTGTGAGTACTTTGATCTGAGAGGAGGAAAGGCCACGTTCCCCTGCATGCATTGCCATTCTCTTTATGGGCCATGTCCAGATGAGCATTTCCCCAAAACTCCAGGGAGGTTTACTACAGTAAGGTCCGAGCCCAAGGTAGAGGGCCTCGACGGGGTCAGGAAGGAGGACGAGTACCCACTACCCTCCGTACGGGACAGGAGGGAGGGAGAGTGGACCCTGCCTGCCCCCTGTTTCACACTGCAGAGTTCAGACAAAAATCCATCTCTACATTCCCCAGGACACTTCGAAATGCCAAAACACACACACAGGTCAGGGATGGGGGTCAATGGAGCAGCGGACTGAGAAATTCCACATCCTACCACACAGTCAAACTGAAACACACTAACTAAAACACAGGCTCATCAAACTACCAGGGCACCAAACAAACACACACATCAACTGCATGGATCCCTCTACTACTGTTAACACAAAAGCAATTCAGACAATTTATTTTGAGCATATATAGGAAGTATTCAAGCTATATTCTTACAATAAAACACTTTGACAAACAAATGATCTAAATGTGTGTTTGCATAATCAGCTATATATTTTATAGACTTTTTTTGCTCCTCTTTATCAAGGGGGCCAATCATTTGGGACCTGACTGCACACACACTCTCCGGCGTATTCATCTAGACAGCTACAACTTTCTACTCTCTTCCAGCATGTTTCCTATGAGGCGACAGGACACAGTCACCTTTTATTCAGTGGTATTTCCATACACCTGTTACCGTTTAGATTAGAAATGAAAGCACTTTGTGTATCAGGTCCCTCCATTTGAAGGTGTCAGAAGTATTGGGAAAACAATGCACCTATAGTGTATTAAAGTAGTCAAACGTTTAGTATTTGGCCACATATTCCTAGCACACAATGACCACATCATTCTTGTGACTTTACAAACTTGTTCGATGCCTTTGCAGTTTGGGAATAGGAACTGAATGTTGAATAATGTATTGTGTCATTTTGGAGTCACATTTATTGGAAATAAGAATAGAATGTTTCTAAACACTTCAACAGTAATGTTGATTCTACCATGATTGCGCATAATCGTGAATAATGACAGAACGTTAGAGGCAAAATTATACCCTCCAAAAACATGCTAACCTCTTCAAAGGACCAATAACAGGGGAGGGGAGCATTTTGGGGGGGTAAGAGCAAGGACCCAGCCCTCACCAGGCGACCCAGGAGACTACGCACAAGAGGAGCGTAAATCTATATCATCTGGATGACGGGAGTGCACGACGATCGTCTAAGAAAGTTGATTTTCCCGAGCGGACTCATCATAAGTGCAAAGTAGAGCTGTGACGGTCATGGAATTTTGGATGAAGGTTATTGGTCTGCATAATGACCGCGGTCAGCGTGATAATCGTTTGAATAGCAAAATGTTTTAATTATTCTTTTAAAGACGCACATTTTCTTCTCTCCTCCACTCCCGCATGTGCTGCAGGAAGTGGGGCGTTGCCTAGGCAACCAAAGCCTTGTTTGCTACAGCAAGGAGCAACAAAGTCTCCTTACGTTGTAAAGAGTCCATGTAACCGTAGAAACACTCAACGAATGCCCATCCGTCCCGTCTTCAGTCAGCTGTTACTTCCATAATGTTTTTATAGGTTATGACAGTTAGTTTATCTTCATGATCGTCAGTTACGTGATTATACGGTAACTATGCCGCCCTCGTGCCAAGGTGATGACCGAGGGCGGCAGCAGTAAGAGGTTTATCAGCCCCTTCTCCCCTGAAGAGGCCACCGAGGCTAATATGGAGATACAAGAGCGCATCGTGTCCTCCAAGCCTCTTTACCTGGCTTTAACCCAACGGGAAGTGTATTTGGCCATGATCCAGCCAAACCCAGCACCTCCCACCAACCACCTCATGGCTATAATGCCCCTAGAACAGAACAAACTACATTCACCAGTTGGCTGAGCAAGAACCCAGTCCTCACTGGACAACCCAGGGTGCCATGCAACTGAGCACAATGAGCGCCTTGTGCAAACAAAGCATTTCCTTTAAAGCCTGAACACCCGATTGTCTTTCAGGTCTAGATAAAGGTTCAATTAGAACCTCATTCAAAGCATTTCCTTTAAAGCCTGAACACCCGATTGTCATTCAGGTCTAGATAAAGGTTCAATTAGAACCTCATTATAAAAATAACGGTCATTTACAAAAGTGTGGACACACTACTCTGTCAATGATCACTAGATACAACAGGGACAGACAACCATCCAATAAGTAGAAAACTAGAAGTCATCAATAACCTTGTTTATGGAAGGCCACGCCCAGAGAGAGAGACACAAAATATTGCAGCAGAAACCTGGTTTATTGGCTTACTTACTAAGCTGAGTATTCAAAGACGGCTCTTACCAGGCTCTCTTTCCCAGTAATATATTCCTCCTAACTATGCATGTTCAGTATGCCTGAGTAACTATGACTATGTAACTTACCTGTGTCAGGAAGTTCTCTCTGTAGCTTTGTTCCTCAAACAACTCTGTCTGCAATCGCTCTGCAAAACACACACACCAACGAGAGGAACAGGTGTGCATGTTGTGTTTAATGAGTGTATTTTTGTTTCTCTGCACGTAGAGCCTACCTCTGCTCAGCACTGCCCCATTGTCCCTGTAGTCTTGGAGCTCAGTGTCTTTCCTGGCCAGCAGAGCTCCCAGTTGGCCCACCTGTCTCTGCAGTAACCTGCTCATCAACAGCAGGGGGCGCACAAGCTGACTGCACACCTGATAGAACACACCAATACACATTACACAACCATTAGTCATGGAGCAGACACACACACACAAACTGGGGCTTGCATAAAAACACACACAAAAGTTCAGTGAAAGTTGAGTATAGAGTTGGTGTTCAGTTAAGTCTATAGATCGTACCAAAGCCACAGGGGCAGGGGTGCAGCGGAATTCCCAGTAGAAAGGCACCCCAGCCAGCTCACTCTTCAACTTCAGGTTGATGTCACCGCCGTGGTAGTTGAGGGAGAACTGAAGCGCACCCCCGTCCTCCACCCGTCCAGACAGACAGGGGTGAGCCACCTCACACATGTGAGAGAAGAAGGCGTGGACGGGAGCCCGCAATCGCCTGTTCAGCTCCTGTTATGACAGAGAGGACATTTTTTCAAAGGCTGTTGAAATGTACTTTAATTTGTGTGTGTGTATGTACATATATGTGTGTGTGTGTGTGTGTGTGTACATATATGTGTGTGTCCTCCTTGCCTGAGCTCTGTCCTGGATGGCCCTGGTGTCCATCTCCTCCTCCCACACAGAGTGCAGGTCCGTGAGCAGGATGCGGTACGCTGTGTCCCCAAACCAGGTCTTTGCCAGGAGCTGAGACCCACTGATACACACTGGTACCCAGGGACAGTCCAGCAGAACCCCACCAACTGCATCTCTCTCCATGGCAGACTATCACCAGGCCAGCACCAACCACCTAGAGAGATGATTTTACATTACTCCCATCTCTCTCCATGGCAGACTATCACCAGGCCAGCACCAACCACCTAGAGAGATGATGCAACATTACTCCCATCTCTCTCCATGGCAGACTATCACAAGGCCAGCGCCAACCACCTAGAGAGATGATGTAACATTACTCTCCATGGCAGACTATCACCAGGCCAGCGCCAACCACCTAGAGGGCTGAGGAACAACCAGGTTGTCATATTTCCCTTGTCTTGTGAATGAACTACAACCATGAAAGGCTGTGGTTATCTAGGATCATGCACATTGCTGTCTTATAGTACAGGCATCATCTGCTTGTCATCACTTGACAGAAGCACAAGTCATATAATGGCAACGTCTCTGTTCGCTTACTCTTGACACTGGTTGGATGGAGTCAGTGAGTCGCTAAATCAGCCACGTTAAAGTACGAGACTCAGTCTGGACACAGATCTGTTAAAACGTGTTAGACGCTGCTGTCCTAACCGCATAATCACACACCATCTATATGAGCCGACCACTAGCAGCAACTTGAGGTTGTTGGGGATATGTAAGGAGGTTGTTTTCGGGAATACTTGGTATTTCTAGCAAATGCCATTATTTTACAGCGCATATTTCAGAGGTTAGTGAGCAAACTAATGTAATGCAAATGGTAAATAGAAAACGTAGCCAACTCGCTTTATGCAATGTTTATGTTAGCTTGCTTTAGCATGTGACAATATTTAGGAAGTGAATATTCAACAAGCCAAGCCAATATCAAAGTAACGTTATGCATGCAGTACGCGACAAAAAGTATTTAGCATAATTTTCATTAATTGTGCTTATTCAATTTACGTAAATGATATGAAATTATTCAGGTTGGGAACAGTTTATTATAAAAAATAAATTCCCGAGAATGAATGCACATACCAAAGTTTGGGAACGGTCCTGCGGTCAAAACATTCCTCTGCTTTCACTGAAACAAAACCCCTCATTAAATTAGTTCCGCTTTAGAGGCCCTGTCCTATTTTATCAATAAAAAAACATAATTCTTCTTAACTAAATTCTTTGATAAAATAAACATTTGAATTAATACTTAGATAACCGAATCAAATAATTTCCCAAGTAAAAGGCAATGAACTTGACAAAATAGGCTGCCAAAAAATATATATTTTTGCTACATCTTCCCATAATAATCTCTGTGGTCTCTGTTGCGCCTGTGATATGGGGAATGCGGTGTCTCCACGATCCTGGGTCTCTCCTTGCCTGGCTTGCTGCCTCTGGTGCTTCTGGTATGGGAGGAGCTGGGGGTGAGGGGGTCGGAAGTGGAGATGGGGGTAAGGGGGGAGAAGACCAGTCCGCTGCGGAGTGGTGACATGTCGATCTCTGAGAGGAGGGACCACTGTCCAGAGTCTGAGCCAGCTCCGGTGGGGAGATTGTCACTGCTGAGCCAGGAGTGGAGTGTGGTGAGTGGTTCTGTGCTGGAGCTGGCTCCTCCTGATCTCTGGGTGTGCCTGTCAGTGTTGCTGCCACCACTGGTTTGGCCTACATGTAGATCTGGAGGGTTGGACTCACACAGCATGCCACCGAGGAAGGGAGAACTATCTAGGGTCCAGGTTTCCAGGTCTGGAGAAGGTGTGTCAGTGGCCCGTGAGCCGAGGTGCGGCAGGGGGGAGCGCGTCAGAGGGCTTTGGCTCAGAGGGTCGGATGCCGGTGGGATGGACAGGGGGGAGATTAACTGAGAGCAGAGAGTCGGGCTGGTTCTCTGGGCAGCAGGCAGACCTCCAGATCTCCAGTCCAGGCCTCCCCCACCCCCTCCTATGGGTGTCGGCACAGTGGCAATGTTCTCGGTCCAGGCCCCCAGCAGCCGTGGTGGGGCCAGGTCGATCAGTGTAGGGGACCTGAAGGCAGTGCTGCTGCATGGGGCATCTTCTTCCCTCCTCTGCCCTCCGGAACCAAGAGAGCCAAGCCCAGCAAAATTCAGCTTCCACCGACTTCCAATGCTGCCCATTCCAGCAGCCTCTCCCTGGGTCTGGGTCCACCCCGACTCCCTCACTCCTCCAGCGGCACCACTACCAGTCCTCCCCTGGTCTCGGTCACTCTTCCCCCTGGACGGGCTCTCCTGGTAAGGCTGGTAGCTGGGGTTAGCTGGCTGACACTCCTCCTGCTGGTAGCTGGGGTTAGCTGGCTGACACTCCTCCTGCTGGTAGCTGGGGTTAGCTGGATGACACTCCTCCTGCTGGTAGCTGGGGTTAGCTGGCTGACATTCCTCCTGCTGGTAGCTGGGGCTAGCTGGCTGAAATTCCTCCAGCTGCCCACGCCTGCTCTGTTGGCACGAGTGCACCAGGGTGGCATGGAGGGCCACCTCGGGGGTCAGCGTCAGAGAGGAGAGCGTCTTGAGGAGGGAGGACGATACTGTAGCATGCACCTCCTTTTTCTTCCCGACCTCCTCCTCCTCCCCGTCTTCCTCCTCTCCTTCTTCCTCCTCTCCTTCCTCCTCCTCTCCTTCCTCCTCCTCTCCTTCCTCCTCCTCCTCTCCTTCCTCCTCCTCCTCTCCTTCTTCCTCCAGGGTAGTAAGAACACAGAGGGAGGTCAGGTGGATGGGAACGGCCACATTGGTGGGTTTAGGGATGTGTCTGGTACTGGGCTGAGCGGAGGTGGAGGCTGAGGTGGAAGCTGGGGTGGCAGGACCCTCAGGCAGGACCAGGGTGATGTGTCTGGGGGAGGAGGTGGCCCTGGACTGGACAAGGTGGTCCATGGAGCTGGAGGCCACACTGCTATGGGGAGATGTCTTATGGGCCACGGCTGATGTAGGTGGGGTGGCTACTGTTGGCGGTGTGGTATATTGATCAGATGGAGGTGGAGAGAATGGGGCTGACTGGGCAACCTGGGTGGAGGCCATACATGTGGACAGGCCAGATGCTGCAGCCAGGGTCTTTCTGGGAGATGGAGGCTTGCTCATTTCAGACACTTCGTTCTCGTTGACTAAGGGTATTTTCTCCTGTAAGGAAACAGCAGAAGAAATTACACATGAAAGATACTCTCTCTGTGTGTGTGTGTGTGTGTGTGTGTGTGTGTATAAACACAGATCAGCAGTACCTGTTGTATGGCAAGGCACTTTAAAAGTGGCACAGGGGGAGTCACACCTGCAACATAAAAACAGTGACATCAAAATCAGCACTGCCATGGATATTAATATTAACCAGAGAAATCCATATGCAACATCCTATCTGTCTTTTTGCCGTTGCCGAGTTTAGCCATGTATGTGTGTGTTTGTGTCCGTGAGTGTGTGTGTCCGTGAGTGTGTGTGTCCGTGAGTGAAAGGTTGCCCAACCCAATGGCCCCGTGGGCAACATGTTATCTCTCTGTTGTTTCGCCGCCTCTGAACAGCCTCCAAAATTGAGCAGCTTGGAGACCATCGTTGCCTTTTTCCTCCACTTAGAGAGAACCTGCAAACACACACCAGACAAAACCCTCTCAGATATACTGTTTTACAGGACACAACACTGCCCTACAGCTCAACCAAGAGGGTCATTGACATAGAATGGAATATACACACAGGGTTAGTGTAAATAAAGCATTTACAGAGAACACACACTACGATTGTGGCCAATTCAGGAAATGAATAATGAGAAATCTGTATAGGACTTCCTGAATGCACTGAGTTGATAGAGAGCGAGAGAGTTGAGTTACAGACAGACAGACAGACCTTGAACCTCTTGTTCATCCTCCAGGGGGTACCGGTTCTAATCCCTTTCTTCATCACCACTTTCTCCAGGTACTGCAGGGAGTCCTCGGACGACTCAAACGCCTCCATCTCCTCATGCATCTGCAGTAGCCTGGGCATCATGGGGGTAATAACTTAACATTAGGGATCCGTTCCAAATAGAACCCTATTCCCTTTATAGCGCACTACTTTTGACCAGGTCTCTGGTTCCTTTACATCCCACAGGGCTCTGTTTCATTTACATCCCACAGGTCTCTGGTTCCTTTACATCCCACAGGGCTCTGGTTCCTTTACATCCCACAGGGCTCTGGTTCCTTTACATCCCACAGGGCTCTGTTTCATTTACATCCCACAGGTCTCTGGTTCCTTTACATCCCACAGGGCTCTGGTTCCTTTACATCCCACAGGGCTCTGGTTCCTTTACATCCCACAGGTCTCTGGTTCCTTTACATCCCACAGGTCTCTGTTTCATTTACATCCCACAGGTCTCTGTTTCATTTACATCCCACAGGTCTCTGTTTCATTTACATCCCCCAGGGCTCTGGTTCCTTTACATCCCACAGGGCTCTGGTTTCTTTACATCCCACAGGGCTCTGGTTCCTTTACATCCCACAGGGCTCTGGTTCCTTTACATCCCACAGGGCTCTGGTTCCTTTACATCCCACAGGGCTCTGTTTCCTTTACATCCCACAGGGCTCTGGTTCCTTTACATCCCACAGGGCTCTGGTTCCTTTACATCCCACAGGGCTCTGGTTCCTTTACATCCCACAGGGCTCTGGTTCCTTTACATCCCACAGGGCTCTGGTTCCTTTACATCCCACAGGGCTCTGTTTCCTTTACATCCCACAGGGCTCTGTTTCCTTTACATCCCACAGGGCTCTGTTTCCTTTACATCCCACAGGGCTCTGGTTCCTTTACATCCCACAGGTCTCTGTTTCATTTACATCCCACAGGGCTCTGGTTCCTTTACATCCCACAGGGCTCTGGTTCCTTTACATCCCACAGGGCTCTGGTTCCTTTACATCCCACAGGTCTCTGTTTCATTTACATCCCCCAGGGCTCTGGTTCCTTTACATCCCACAGGGCTCTGTTTCCTTTACATCCCACATGGCTCTGGTTCCTTTACATCCCACAGGGCTCTGGTTCCTTTACATCCCACAGGGCTCTGGTCAAAAGGAATGCACTATATACAGTGGTAAGAAAAAGTATGTGAACCCTTTGGAAATACCTGGATTTCTGCATAAATTGGTCATAAAATGTATTCTGATCTCCATCTAAGTCACAACAATAGACAAACCGGTGTGCTTAAACTAATAACACACAAACAATTATACGTTTTCATGTCTTTATTGAACACACTGTGCAAACAATCCCAGTGGAAAAAGTATGTGAACCCTTGGATTTAATAACTGGCAGAAATAACCTCAACCAAACGTTTTCTGTAGTTGTGGATCAGACCTGCACAACAGTCAGGAGAAACTTTGGACCATTCCTCTTTACAAAACTGTTTCAGTTCAGCAATATTCTTGGGATGTCTGGTGTGAACTGCTCTCGAGGTCATGCCACAGAATCTCAATTGGGTTGAGGTCAGGACCGACTGGGCCTCTCCAGAAGGCGTATTTTCTTCTGTTGAAGCCAGTCTTGTTGATTTACTTCTGTGTTTTGGGTCGTTGTCCTGTTGCATCACCAACCTCTGTTGAGCTTCTATTTGAAGGACCGACATTATCCTGAAAAATGTGTTGATAAACGTGGGAATTCATTTTTCCGTCAATGATAGCAAGCTGTCCAGGCCCTGAGACAGCAAAGCAGCCCAAACCACGATGCTCCCTCCACCATACTTTACAGTTGGGTTGAGGTTTTGATGTTGGTGTGCTTTGCCTTTTTTTCTCCACACATAATGGTGTGTGTTCCTTCAACAACTCAACTGTAGTTTCATCTGTCCACAGAATATTTTGCTAGTAGCGCTGTGGAATATCCAGGTGCACATTTGCAAACTTCAGACGTGCAGCAATGTTTTTATTGGACAGCAATGGCTTTTTAAATTTGTTTAAATTAATTTTTATTTAACCTTTATTTAACTTGGCAAGTCAGTTAAGAGCAAATTATTATTTACAATGACGGCCTACCAAAGGCCTCCTGCAGGGACGGGGGCCTGAGATTAAAATGTTTAAAACAAAACACATATCACAACAAGAGAGACTACATAAAGAGAGACCTAAGATAACAACATAGCAACACATGACAACACAGCATGGTAGCAACACAACATAACAACAACATGGTATCAACACAACAAGATAGCAACACAACAAGATAGCAGCACAAAACATGGTACAAACATTATTGGGCACAGACAACACCATGCAAAGCAGCCACAACTATCAGTAATAGTGTCCATGATTGAGTCTTTGAATGAAGAGATTGAGATAAAACTGTCCAGTTTGAGTGTTTTTGCAGTGAACTGAAAAGAGGACCGACCCAGGGATGTGTGTGCTTTGGGGACCTTTAACAGAACGTGACTGGCAGAACAGGTGTTGTATGTGGAGGATGAGGGCTGCAGTAGATATCTCAGATAGGGGGGAGTGAGGCCTAAGAGGGTTTTATAAATAAGCATCAACCAGTGGGTCTTGAGACGGGTATTCAGAGATTACCAGTTCACAGAGGAGTATAGAGTGCAGTGATGTGTCCTATAAGGAGCATTGGTGGCAAATCTGATGGCTGAATGGTAAAGAACATCTAGCCACTCAAGAGCACTCTTACCTGCCCATCTATAAATGAAGTCTCCGTAATCTTTTTTTATTTAGTTTTAACCTTTATTTAAGTAGGCAAATCAGTTAAGAACAAATTCTTATTTAAAATGACAGCTTAGGAACAGTGGGTTAACTGCCTTGTTCAGGGGCAGAACGACAGATTTTTACCTTGTCAGCTCGGCGATTCGATCTTGCAACCTTTCGGTTACTAGTTCAACCCAGGTAGCCTAGCATGGGTAGGATGGTCATCTGAATCATGTTTCGTTTGGCAGCTTGGGTGATAGAGGAAACCAAGTCTAGATTTAACTTTAGCCTGCAGCTTTGATATGTGCCGAGAGAAGGACAGTGCACCGTCTAGCCATACTCCCAAGTACAGTGCCTTGCGAAAGTATTCGGCCCCCTTGAACTTTGCGACCTTTTGCCACATTTCAGGCTTCAAACATAAAGATATAAAACTGTTTTTTTTGTGAAGAATCAACAACAAGTGGGACACAATCATGAAGTGGAACGACATTTATTGGATATTTCAAACTTTTTTAACAAATCAAAAACTGAAAAATTGGGCGTGCAAAATTATTCAGCCCCTTTACTTTCAGTGCAGCAAACTCTCTCCAGAAGTTCAGTGAGGATCTCTGAATGATCCAATGTTGACCTAAATGACTAATGATGATAAATACAATCCACCTGTGTGTAATCAAGTCTCCGTATAAATGCACCTGCACTGTGATAGTCTCAGAGGTCCGTTAAAAGCGCAGAGAGCATCATGAAGAACAAGGAACACACCAGGCAGGTCCGAGATACTGTTGTGAAGAAGTTTAAAGCCGGATTTGGATACAAAAAGATTTCCCAAGCTTTAAACATCCCAAGGAGCACTGTGCAAGCGATAATATTGAAATGGAAGGAGTATCAGACCACTGCAAATCTACCAAGACCTGGCCGTCCCTCTAAACTTTCAGCTCATACAAGGAGAAGACTGATCAGAGATGCAGCCAAGAGGCCCATGATCACTCTGGATGAACTGCAGAGATCTACAGCTGAGGTGGGAGACTCTGTCCATAGGACAACAATCAGTCGTATATTGCACAAAACTGGCCTTTATGGAAGAGTGGCAAGAAGAAAGCCATTTCTTAAAGATATCCATAAAAAGTGTTGTTTAAAGTTTGCCACAAGCCACCTGGGAGACACACCAAACATGTGGAAGAAGGTGCTCTGGTCAGATGAAACCAAAATTGAACTTTTTGGCAACAATGCAAAACGTTATGTTTGGCGTAAAAGCAACACAGCTGAACACACCATCCCCACTGTCAAACATGGTGGTGGCAGCATCATGGTTTGGGCCTGCTTTTCTTCAGCAGGGACAGGGAAGATGGTTAAAATTGATGGGAAGATGGATGGAGCCAAATACAGGACCATTCTGGAAGAAAACCTGATGTAGTCTGCAAAAGACCTGAGACTGGGACAGAGATTTGTCTTCCAACAAGACAATGATCCAAAACATAAAGCAAAATCTACAATGGAATGGTTCAAAAATAAACATATCCAGGTGTTAGAATGGCCAAGTCAAAGTCCAGACCTGAATCCAATCGAGAATCTGTGGAAAGAACTGAAAACTGCTGTTCACAAATGCTCTCCATCCAACTTCACTGAGCTCGAGCTGTTTTGCAAGGAGGAATGGGAAAAAATGTCAGTCTCTCGATGTGCAAAACTGATAGACATACCCCAAGCGACTTACAGCTGTAATCGTAGCAAAAGGTGGCGCTACAAAGTATTAACTTAAGGGGGCTGAATAATTTTGCACGCCCAATTTTTCAGTTTTTGATTTGTTAAAAAAGTTTGAAATATCCAATAAATGTCGTTCCACTTCATGATTGTGTCCCACTTGTTGTTGATTCTTCACAAAAAAAACAGTTTTATATCTTTATGTTTGAAGCCTGAAATGTGGCAAAAGGTCGCAAAGTTCAAGGGGGCCGAATACTTTCGCAAGGCACTGTACTTCTATGAGGTGACTATGAGGTGACTACCTCAAGCTCAAAGCCCTCAGAGGTAGTATTCACACCTTACCAAACCACATTACCTTTATTTTGGAGGTGTTCAAAACAAGGTTAAGGGTAGAGAAAGCTTGTTAGACACTAAGAAAGCTTTGTTGTAGAGCATTTAACACAAAATCCGGGCAGGGGCCAGGTGAGTATAAATGGATGAGAGCTTCCTAATAAATTGAGAAGAGTGTGGGGCCTAGGATCGAGCCTTGGGGTACTCCCTTCGTGACAGGCAGCAGATTTCCTGACTTTATAGACTGCACTCTTTGAGAGAGGTAGTTAGCAAACCAGCCCAAAGACCCTCAGCTTCTTTCGTAGTGTCCTCCCATGCACACCATTCTTTTTTTTACCCCCTTTTTCTCCCCAATTTCGTGGTATCCAATTGTTACTGTCTTGTCTCATCGCTACAACTCCCGTACGGGCTCGGGAGAGACGAAGGTCGAGAGCCATGCGTCCTCCGAAACACAACCCAACCAAGCCGCACTGCTTCTTAACACAGCGCGCATCCAACCCGGAAGCCAGCCGCACCAATGTGTCGGAGGAAACACTGTACACCTAGCGACCTGGTCAGCATGTTCCAGAGATTTCTGTAAGTCTTTAGCTGATACTCTAGGATTCTTCTTAACCTCATTGAGTATTCTGCGCTGTGCTCTTGCAGTCATCTTTGCAGGACAGCCAGTCCTAGGGAGAGTAGCAACAGTGCTGAACTTTCTCCATTTATAGACAATTTGTCTTACCGTGGACTGATGAACATCAAGGCTTTTAGAGATACATTTGTAACCCTTTCCATCTTTATGCAAGTCAACAATTCTTAATTCTTAGGTCTTCTGAGGTCTCTTTTGTTTGAGACATGTTTCACATCAGGCAATGCTTCTTGTGAATAGCAAACTCAAATTTTGTGAGTGTTTTTTATAGGGCAAGGCTGCTCTAACCCACATTTCCAATCTCATTGATTGGACTCCAGGTTAGCTGACTCCTGACTCCAATTAGCTTTTGGAGAAGTCATTAGCCTAGGGGTTCACATACTTTCCCCAACCTATACTGTGAATGTTAAAATTATGTTTTCAGTATAGACAACAACAAAACAATAATTTGTGTGTTATTAGTTTAAGCACACTATGTTTGTCTATTGTTGTGACTTAGATGAAGATCAGATCAAATTTGATGACCAATTTATGCAGAAATCCAGGTAACTCCAAAGGGTTCACATACTTTTTATTGTCACTGTAGGGAATAGGGAATCATTTGGGACGTTTGCTACCTACATCCTTCCTGTTCTTTCTAACACTAAATTGACCACTTAGCAATATCAGATCCTTTTATATTATGGTTATTTAACATTATGTTCCACTTACCTTGGATATAATTAATTCACTAAGGCAGTTTTTGGACAGTAGACATTTGTTTTTGTTAGTGTAGCTACTATGCATCATTTTCAGAAAATGGGCTGAAAACAGTATACACTTTGACCTTTGAACCCAGAATGAGATTCCATAATAAACCGTACCTGCCCCTCTTCTCCATACATTCCAGGATGATGGGGGATATTGTGCTGTTTGAGGGGTAAGTCGTTCTGTTGTCTGGGTTGGTGGTCTCTCTGTACATCAGCGCTGCGATAAAGTCTGAATAAGGTACTGGCTTAGGAGTGACCACATTACTGTAGACACAGGGAGCGATATGTTACATGGGAGAATATTGGTCTGTCAAATCTAGGGGGGAAAAACTCACACAAAAGGGTCACAGTGTCAGAATGTCAATGGTTAAGAATTCATGTACAGTATTTGAGTGTGTCCGTGTCTCACTAGTGATGGTCTTTGCGGTCGTCCGGTGGTGGACAGCGGAGGAAGAGCGAGCGCTCCACTAGGCTCTCCATGTTTCTATTTGGGTGCTTCAACTAGGGAGTAAATAATAGATAGGCAAGATCAATTCTTCCTCCACATCTACACAAACACTGATGTGTCTCCCTTCTAACCTGGTGGGAGTATCCGTAACCCAAGGATCCATACGCAATCACCATCTCCATCTCCAGCTTACAGATGATCTGGAAAACAGGTCGGCTTTTATTGCGTGTGTCAATGCAGGAATCCACTGTCCAAAACTCCCATTGAACATGATATAACTGTCCCACATGTGGACCATGGTGTTTGATTCATATTCTGTACCTGGCGCTTGAGCCTCAGCTCCAGCAGGTGGTTCATTTGTGATTTCTGATTAGAGAACAGGACAGAGGACAAGAGGGTTGATATCTGGTCCTGCAGGCCAGCCTTCTAGCAGCAGGTGGTACATTTGTGATTTGTGATTAGAGAACAGGACAGAGGACAAGAGGGTTGATATCTGGTCCTGCAGGCCAGCCTTCTAGCAGCAGGTGGTACATTTGTGATTTCTGATTAGAGAACAGGACAGAGGACAAGACAGTTGATATCTGGTCCTGCAGGCCAGCCTTCTAGCAGCAGGTGAATGACAATACTTGTACCATCGACTGGAAGCTAAAATAGAAAGAACCCATTGGTTCTTTAGTTGAGGACATCCACACGTGTTGAGCCCTGGACAGCTTTGTACACTCACTCTGATGATCATAATTTTATTATTATCCCATTTAAACATGGCATGGTGAGCATGAAGGGGCAGTGGGTTCGTCCCCATCGCTCCTGTCCATGTCACTCACACTGACGATGTCCAGCAGTTTGACAAAGGTCTTTCCTATGAGCTTGGGAACGCCCGTGTCCTGCTCAAAGAAGATGAGCTCCACCACCAGACGGTGTGACTCACAGACACCCAGCGTGTTATCAGTGCTCTTAGGAATCTGAAACATCCAAATTAGTCATTGATTGATTGTGTTAAGGTCTTGGATAGAGGAAAAACCTGTCCTGTTAGATACAGAAAATAATATTTGTACAACTTTCTCGATACAGTATTGCAATAGCTGGCCCCATACTGTACCTGCAGTGTAGCCAACTCTTTTGACATGACCAATACATGAATCCAGACAGAGAGAAGTTGGCTAGAGCATCAACTAATATACCTACTTACCTGTATGGAGAAATACTTCCACTCGTTGAAGCAGAGGGGGAACTTGGAGCGCTCAGCCTTGGAGTCCTTGTAGGGCTGGACCATAGTACACTTCACCTTCTCCCCAATACTCGCCCTCAGGAAGCCCTGGGTGCCTTTCTTTATGGAAGCTGGGAACACAACGCTCATGAAAACACTCATTTTACTAGTCATTTAGCAGACACTTATCCAGGGCCACTTACGATGGCATAACTTAACTACCCCAGTTAGCACACTGACACACACACAAAGCTTTGGCATGGTGAATAGGGTCTAATGATTTCACTGTTAGGGGTCACTGAGAAGGATACCGTTTTTATTGAAATCCCTGCAGTTTTTCAGATGGACTGTTAGACATCCTTTCTGTAAACAAAATATAGTATTTTAAACACTACAGTCCTTTAATGTAATAATAATATGCATGTCAGGTGTAAAATCTATATTCCAGTTAACTAAGCATTATAATGGGAATTGACAATAGGAGAATGCAAATTCACTAGAGGGCCTCGTGGAATTAGTGGTGGTGGTGGGGGAAGCTCCTCCTCCTCTTCCTCATCGTCATCAGGAACAGGCTCGGCTCTTGATACTCTTCTCAACAGCTGTGAAAATGAACCAGGTAGCAACCCAGCCCTCTAGTGTTAAGCCCGTGACAACTGATGATTCAATGTGCATCTATTAAACTGAGAAAAATACTGTAGGCGTATTTCTAGGGTAAATATGCCTGCCTGTTGTAACAATTATATTTACATTCCCAATGAGATTGACTGATTTTCCATCCGTTGGTGGCCCTTCGGTCGTCGTTGCCACTGGATCAGTCATGATACACCTCGGCGACTAGTATTTTCTGAGAAAGTTTGCAAATAGGAAGCAAATGTGCCACTGGAAAACGATTTCAAAATAGGGATAGAACTTGCGCTGTTGTCATGGCAACATAGGTCCAACAAAAACAAGCGAGACCTTGTTCTATCCGGGGAGCGTTCGTAAATTCACTCTGGAGTGCCAGAGAGCACCCAGTCAGTGTGCCCAGAGCTTTGTCAGATTGTCCGTTCGTAAAATCAGAGTTTCGCTCTCGGAGCGTTTAGAGCGCACTCTGGACGCTCTGGTCGATCCGAGTGTTCTGACCTCACAACGGCTGTCAAGCACCCAAGCTAACTGGCTAAAGTTAGCTAGCTACTTCCAGACAAAAATGAGAGTTCACATCACTGACCATTTCTCACCCTAGCAGAGATGGTTAGGCTGTTTTCATGTTATCCAGAGCGTTGGTGACTGCAACTGTGCTGCTGGCAACAATTTAATTACGCATTTTTGCCGACGTTTACTGACACTGGCCATATACGGGTGTTGAGCGTTCGTAAATTCATAATTCTCTGGCACACTCAGACGAGAGTGCTCTGAAATCGGAGTATTTAGCCTGAGGGAATTTACGAACGCACCCCATGTTCAGCAGTGTAAGCGCTCCAAGCATTTTACAGCAGTTTACAACTTGGTCGCCCCCTAGTGAAATATTTATGTACTGTTTAAAATACAAAACATGCATTTACGCTGATTGTACAAAACATTAGGAACACCTGCTCTTTCCACGACAGACTGACCAGGTGAATTATATTATCCCTTATTGATGTCACCTGTTAAATCCACTTCAATCCATATATGAACTGGAGGAGCCAGGTTAAGGTTTTTTACACATGGATTGTGTGCCATTCAGAGGGGGAAAGGGCAAGACAAAAAATATTAAAGTGCCTTTGAACGGGGTCTGGTAGTAGGTGCCAGGCGCATCGGTTTGTGTCAAGATCTGCAATGCTGCTGGGTTTTTCATGCTCAACAGTTTCCTGTTTGTATCAAGAATGGTTCATCAGCCAAAGGACATCCAGCCAACTTGACACAACTGTGGGAAGCGTTGGAGTCAACATGGGCCAGCAACCCTGTGAAATGCTTTCGGCACCTTGTAGAGTCCATGCCCCACCGAATTGAGGCTGTTCTGAGGGCAAAATAGGGCACTCCAAATTAGGAAGGTGTTTCTAATGTTTTGTACACAGTGTCCTATTTTCACAGGTACAAATCAGCCATACATATGAATTACATTTTTGACAAGACTTTAATGATTACTTTCCACTTGTGTATACAAAGCAGTTTGTCTGTACATAATGGACCAGGGAAACATTTAAAACAATCACTTACAACTTAGTACCTGGAAAGTGCAAAAAGTACAATTAAAATCCACTAAAATAAAAATCATGCTGTACATTATACACCAGTATTTATAAATCAGATATACACACACACACATCCATTTTGGTGACAGTCACAGAGCAAGCAGCTAAGGTAAGACACCAATATATTTCAGATTTTTAGATTCTTGGTTCCTATTGGATGTTAAGTTTGTGGAATGCTGCTATCCATGGGTTATCATGGAGGGAAGGGTAAAACAAAGAATTCTACACACAAACCGGATAATTGTCTGTATGATGCGACGTGGATAAAAAGGCACTGTTTCAGTGGTGGGGTCGGAAGAAAGTCCTAAAACAAGGTAGTGGTGTTGTCTGCCTGACAAACTAAGATTGACAAAAATAGAAACATTTATTAAATACGTCCTTTGGAAAAAATGAGTAACACATCCTGATGAGAATGGAAACTGTTTAAAGGAGTATGCCATCGAGACACATCAGCATAAACAATTAAAAATAAACTTATTGAAACGGCCTCTTGGTTAAAAAAGGGCACACGTTGGTCTGTGATTGTATTCTCCGGACAGATTGCGGAGACACTTAAAAGAGAAGACCAAAAACAACCACACTGCACATAGAAGTCTGATCCCTAATCTATAACCACCATAGAATCAGAATGAATGATTCTAAGTCCATGATAGATAAGAACCAGAATCACTGAATTGTTACCAAGAAGGCAAATGATATGACAAGGAAATAAGGAATTTGGCATTTTAAGAAACTACTGTCATCATGAACATACACACTCACATTATGCAACAGATGACCTACCCCGACCAAACTGTCATTTTGATTTGACAAGAGCATAACAACCATAAGGATTCAATGGGGGGTGAAATCATTCATAATCTCAAACATTGACATAAAAAACACACATGAAATCTCAAAAAGCCACATTAGGCCCGGTTCACAGACACGTTTAGTGACGTTACTGCATTTATGGAACTCCAGAGGACCTTAACTAGCTGACATGGCTCCCAACTAAGAGACAATTATGGAAGGAGGAGGAACACTGAGGTGATTCTGACTGTTGGAAGATGACAGCCGTTTGGGATGTCCCTTGGCAGAATTAAGTTTAATCTCCCAATCGCGTCGTCCCGGTCAGAAAAACCAGGAAGACTGGAGATTGTTTTTTTTTTTAGTTCAGCCTTGACAAGAGGCTGGAATGTACCAATGCACAGTCAGCGGAGCAGAGGAAGGAACTGTATTGCTGTAACACTGACATCTCAAAAGCCCTTAGAAAGTCTCCCCTCCCATTGTGAAAGGTGGATCGATCCACCGTCTTCAGTTTTTCGCAGCATAAATCTTTGTTGAACAACTGAAGCACCACTTAAAAACATACAAATAATGTAGTGTGAATTTAAATAGCCTACGGGGAAAAAAGCTCATTTTCATTCATAAATAAACATTGATTCAAGTAACATAAAAACATTCTAGGATGGATCTAGAGCTAAACATTGCACACTAAGCCAGGTTCAGTATGGTTCGTCCCTCCGAAGCATGCGGTCTAACACAAGTGTGAGAAGCTTGCAGTGTGTGTAAGAGTGTAGTGTTTGAGGGGAGCGAGTCCTTTGGGCACGGTATGGGGTAGCTAGTGATTCTACAACACTAGGCTTCTCTCTTCTTCTGTAGTGTCAAACTAGCGGACTTTGGGTGCGTTCCAGGTCGTCTTTATTGCCGATTATCAGATTTCACAACGCCTGGAGAAGTGTTCAGCGTCTCAGAAACCACATTAAATGTCATATAGAAATCTACTGAGATTGCAATAGAGATGACATGGAACGCAGTCACAGGCTTCTCCAATAGGGAGGAGTCTATGCAAGTGTACATTAGCAAACAAGTGTGTGTGTGTGTGTCAGGCTTAGTACGAGTGTTGGATACCTTAGGGCCCCGTCCTCTATACTAAATGAGGAGTGGGCCGGAAATGCCACGCAAAACACAACCTAACCACAGACCTTATACACATGCACGCATCTGTAAAAAACAACTACAATTATCAGTAACATCAAACAAAAAAACTAAACCAAAAACATTGTATTGTGACTGAACATAGCCCCTTACTGCTGCATAGGAGCCCTGAGGCATCGGTCACAGCCTAGTCAGACTGGAAGGCAAAACCAAGTCAACAAAAGCCCACGGGAGAAAACAACCAGCGAGAGACAACACACAGAAACACAAAGAGCGTACATACACACACACACTGCTCAGTGGTCTCGGGTTCAGGGTTCGGAGAAGTGGGTCATCTTGATGACCAGAGAAATATAAAATATAATTCCCATTGAAGTCAGTGTGATGTGATGGGTGGACCGTCAACCAGGTTAAGTGTTCCCATTGGAGTAATTACATTTCTACGTTGGGGATCCCCTTCATTCCTTGGGCCTGAGAGGTGGAGGGGTCAGAGGTCAGCTCAGATTGCTGTAGTGTGTGTCTGCATAGAGGGTCTCTGTAGTAGTGGGAGCCACTGGCCTGACCGTGCTAGTGATGATGGAGGAAGATGAAGAGTAATGGCCATGTGTGTCATTGAAGGGGAGGGGGGGTGAGGGGATGTATGCACCTACAGTTGGATCAGAAACTCGACGCCGGCGCCTGCTGGTCCGTCCTGACCTGCCCTACTCATCCGCCTAACCTTTACACACCGTTAAAACACACACACACACCCCCCCGTCTTCCACTCGTGGGTCAGTCTGTCCTTCCCAAGTCAGAGGGAGGAACAAAAAAGGAGTAAGATTCTCCCAAAACAGTCATCAGTCAATCAAAACGAGGGGTGGTTCAAATCTGATTGGGTAGACTGTGATGATTGGCAGGGCTTGCGGGCCAATCAGGCAGGCAGCAGGGTGAGGGGGTGTGGTGGTAGTGGGAGGGGTGGAAGGGGTGGTTGTGGGGGTCAGTTCTGGTTGCAGGCTGGTTGGTACTCTGTCTCTCCAGAGGAGATCTGGGTCAGGCGCTTGCTGGAGCCCCACAGCTTACGAGTGATCTGGCCTGAACGCATCTGAGAAGAGTGGAGGAAAGGAGGAGGAAGTGAGGAAGAGGAGAGAGATGAGGAGGAGGAGGAAAGTGTGAAGTCAAAAGAAACAAACAAAAAGCAGGATATGATTTATGAGTGATCGGTTAGTTCAGAAATTTTGGAATGACGTAGTGCCAGTTCAAAACCAAAGCTTGGTTCACTTTGAGGCAGGTCCATTTGTATAAAAGAAAGGTGAGAGAAGTTGGGAGGGGATCAAATTATCAATTGATTCGAGGGTGATTCCCTGTGTCCCTCCCTATCCCATCATTACAGCCCCAGAGTTAACCTTACTTTCATGTCTACCAGTAGGGAGGAAGAAATCAGGGTTAAACCATTTTCACTTGAAGAGCAGGAAGACAATAAGGGTTAAACCATTTTCACTTGAAGAGCAGGAAGACAATAAGGGTTAAACCATTTTCACTTGAAGAGCAGGTGGGAATAAATTACAGCCTAGTGCATCTTATTATAGCGTAGCTTATTACTAATATAGTTTATATGGCTTGAATTTGCAGAGGTGTTCATCCAAGGCAATTCACAGCATGTCACAAATACATATTAAATCAGTCAATAATAATGACACTTCCGGTAAACAATATTGGACAACACCATCCCAAGGCCCAAAAATAAGTCATTCCTCGGTTAGAATGAGGTAAACGGAAGCCCATGTTTTCATTTCACAGTAATATTCCAGGAGAGGGTGTGTTGTATTCATTCAGAGGCGTTTATGGAATGTCTCAAGTGTTACTGTGTGTGTGGTTACCAATCCTTGCAGGGCAAGAATGGGCCAGGGTCCTGCTTCGCCCCAGAAACAGGGTCATGTTCATTAGGGCACGCAACAGAAAATTATTTGAAGTCTTACAACAGAAAACGGGGGGAAAAAGTCAAGGTAGCTCCTCCGCTGTTTGTCCGTTTTCTTCCGTTTGGTGCCTAATGAACACACCCGAGGTGTATGTGGCTAAGGAAGGACAGGTCATTTAGGACAAATTATTAGCACTACAACAGAGAGAGAATGGTATGCCGTGGTAGTTTGTAGGGTGAGTTTATGAAGTTCCCTCTGAGGTAAATACATTTGTTTTTTTATTGAATTGAGGGGGATGTTCTGCTCAGGGGGTCAGGGGTCAGGGCCCTGGGGGTTAAACATTAACTTGTCCCGGAGGCTCAGCCTGCGGGCGGGCGAGCGCACCCTCAGCGGGGCGAGCAGTGGCATTGCCATGAGGGGTGAGCCCTCCAGGCTCTGGGCGATGTAGTTTCTGAATGAGCTCTTTACCTCGGCCGGCTTGCCCACGCCCACAATGATCAGCTTGCCGTCCTGCAGGCCCACCAGCACGTGGCTCTGCTCCTTGGTGACAGACACGCAGCGTACAGGCACACGCATTGCCATGGGGGTGGCGCACAGGGACAGGCTGCCCGGAGGAGAGAGGAGGGGAGGGGACAGAGACAGAGTGAAGGGTTGGGTTAGACAGATAGAAAAATCCCTGATATATATATTGATAATAATAATAATAAACTCTGTTGCATATATGATTTTGTTTTGGGCGGTGAAAACGTTTTCAGTGTAAACGACTAAAACCAGATATAAAGTATGTAGAAAAGATAAATGGAGATAATCTTTGAGAACTAACAAATCACCAAAATAAAAACTACAGAATTGAAAATGACAAAAACAATCAATTTAGAAGTATTAATATTGTTATATTTGAGTAAAGGAACACAGTATTAGACATGGTAAAATGCATAGAATTGCAGGAAATTAGCTTTAATACTGCAGTATTTTCTCTCAGCTCAATGCAAACATTTGTAAAAATGCAGGAAATGGGCTTAAAAAAAAAAAAAAGTTAAATCAGCTGTTCAGCGGCCATTGCCACCCTTACCACCTAAGACCCTTTTTGATACAGCAAAAACCCTGTAGATGCATGCGTGGAGTCACGCACACAGACAGACAAACACACACAGGAAACAAGGTCACCTGTACAGGTCTCGTATGGAGAGGAAGCCCTGCTCGCTGCCGATAACCAGGTACTCCCCGGACACACACATGTCTGTCACCTGCTCCTTCAGGCCCTCCGTACACAGGTGCTTCCCATTGACAGAGTACAGGTGCAGGCCGTTCTTATCCTAAACAGGGACAGGATGAGAGACAATCGGTACATTATGATTGGGTCCTGGTGTACATCTAGTGGTTAACTAGCGTTTTGCTAAGCATCATGTTGAGTTATGTATGACGTACTGTACCAACTAAGTCAGTCAGTCACTCACTAAGCAAATAACTCACTCCCCAACTCACTCACCCTCTGTAGCTCACCAACTAAGTCGCTCACCAACTAAGTCACTATGGCTTCATTCAGTCCAATTCTGATATTCTTTCCACTAATTGGTTCAATGACCAATCACATCAGATCTTTCTCTGAGCTGATCTAATTGGTCATGAATAATCATGAATATAGATCTGCATTGGGCTGTCCGTCTAAACACACACACACACACACACACACACACACACACACACACACACACACACACGCGCGCGCCGTAGCTGCCTGGTCAGACTCCTGCACCAAAACACATTAAGATTTTTTAGAGAAGACGATTACGACATTTTCAACTACATATTAAGAACATGTGTTAGTGTACCTTGAGCGTGGCCTTGCCCTCTACACAGGTGTGAACCACCACACACCCTTCATAAGAGATAGCCAGGTGCAGGATGGAGACCGGCAGGGAGCTCTCACAGGGCGGCCGCAGACACCGCATGTACTGGCCCCGACGCACCGTGTGGATGATCACCGTCCCGTCCTGGTACACAGAAACAAAACATCAACAAGATCCATCTATCAACCAACCCTCCAACCCCTTCGTCCTCCTGCATTCCTCCAACCTCCTGCATTCCTCCAACCTCCTGCATTCCTCCAACCACTCCAACCCCTTCATCCCACCAACCCCTCCATCCCACCAACCCCTCCATCCCACCAACCCCTCCATCCCCTTCATCCCTCCAACCTCTTACCCGTGATCCAGAGACGGCCATATCCAGCTCTGTGCTGATGCTGACGCTCAGTACCTCGTCAGTGTGTCCATACAGAACCTGTACCGGCTTGGGACACAGCCCCACCGGACAACCTCCCTGTAGGACACACACAGTCACACGCTCATACACCTGGGTAGTGTTCAGTAGGGCATACAGTAGTAAAACAGTTTGCAACCGAAAGCAGATATGTGTCAAACAGTTTCACTTCCTTTTTTCTTTTTTTGGTGTACTAACATCAAACGTTTCCACGGTAACAATACAGTACAAATGCTTTCTAGTCAGTGTAGTGTATTCCCATAAACCCTCAGGCTTCATGATCTCACCTGCTGCAGCACCTGCCACACCATACAGGTGTTGTCCCTGGATCCAGAGATCAAGTGGATCCCACAGTAGTCTGTCGACAGGCACGTGACTATGTCTGCAGTGAGAGAGAAGACACCAAATAATTACTATACTGTATGTACAGACAGTGTGCGTGTGTGTCTGAGTGCATGTATGTGTGTGTGAGATCCATCCATACCCATGTGTCTGATGTGATGTCCCACAGTCTTTCCCTTGACCAGGGAGGTGACCCTCAGGCTGTTGTCCCAGTGGCCACCGCTGAACAGGAGCTTCCCGTCATGTGACACCACAAACAGACCTGCCGTCACCTCCACGCCCGGAGAGAAGGGCCCACCCAGGACCCGCTGGGTCCTAGAGAGAGGGGGGAGGAGCAGAGAGGAGGAGACCTCAGATACATACCTCACAGAACAACTTTATGACCAAGTAATGACATCAAGTGCCCTCCAAGGGTCTGTTCCAAAACATTTAAAGTGCATTCTTCCCGTCCCCATCCTGGAGATAATCACAGATCTGGATACACCATGGCAGAGTTTCCATCATACTGCGGTGACAAACCAAACATTCTCAGATGAGTGATTACTTCAAGGAATGGAGGTAAGAACTCAAACAGGGCTCCCAGTCTCCCAGTCAGACTACAACGCCCCATAGTTTCAAGTAGAAAAGGGGGAGGGACTGACTTGGGGTTGGCCACGGTGGGGTCCTTGATGAAGGTAAAGTAGTTGGAGATATTCTTGTCATAAGGCAGCCAGCCGTGGGTTCCCATCAGACAGTTCTGACTCAGGGTCACCATAGTGTCTGGGCTGCCCTGGGTGATGAAGGAGTGGGACTGGTTTTTGGGGACCACGGCTTTCACCAGAGGCACGTTGTCATTGATCCCCTAAAAATCAACATTTATTTATGAAGTTGTTTTTCAATAAAACGATTTTCATAAAGTACTTTACAATAATCAACAAAGAGGGTCATGATCATATGCTTTAGTGTGTGTGTTTTCAAAACTAACCTCGACAAAGAAGGACTTGAGTTCGGCAAGGTGCTCGAAGATGCTGAGTGGCGAGGCATCTAGTCGACCTTTCCTCTTCTCCACCTCCTCCAGAGAAAGACGTACTGGGTGTGGCTCCTGTACACACAGACAATACATCACTATAGCCCATCTAAAATACCTGTTCTAAACCAGTGATTCTCAGCTAAATATCCCCGAGTAACCCCACCAGCACCCATTTCTGTTGTAGCCCTGGCTAAACTAATCACCAAGCTGTTGACGAGTTTAATAAGGTGTTTGTCTGATGCTACAACAATGAGTACTGTTGAAGGTCCTCAAAGACCAGAGATGGGAATCACGGTTCTAAATAACCTGTTAAAGTCTCATTCCCAATGATTCCTAATTGACCGGTTCATCCCTCAGTGTTCCAATGGGCTCATATCACGAGGAAGGCCTGGGAGGTTCCTCCCGGTCAGGTCAAGCCTTGTGTGTTTTCTCCAGTACCTTGAGCAGCTGGCAGGGTGTCTGTCCAAAGTTACTGATCATCCCCTCTACGGCTTTACGCTCCTTCTCATCAGTGATTGCATCCAGGTCCACCGCCCCTACAGCAAAACCAGAGACAAACGCTTCAGTAAAGTGTCATAATATAGCAATCTAGCGTTTCTTTAGCATGAGTGTTATTGTATCAGTCTATGGGCTTTAGTGTTAGCATCCGTACCTTTGTAGGTGCAGCGTTTCTTTAGCATCAGTGCTATTGCATCAATGAGAGTCTATGGGTTTAGTGTTAGCATCCGCACCTGTAAGATGCTATGGATAAGAGCATCTGCTGAATGACCAAAATGTAAATGTACCTCCACAGGTACCGCGTTTCTTTAGCATCAGGGCTATTTTATGAGTGGGAGTCTTGGGGTTTAGTGTTAGCCTCCGTACCTTCGTAGGTGCAGCGTTTCTTTAGCATCAGGGCTATTGTATGAGTGGGAGTCTTTGGGTTTAGTGTTAGCGTCCGTACCTTCGTAGGTGCAGCGTTTCTTTAGCATCAGGGCTATTGTATGAGTGGGAGTCTTTGGGTTTAGTGTTAGCGTCCGTACCTTCGTAGGTGCAGTAGTAGAAGACATTGAGGGCCTCCACGGCCGCGGGGCCTCGCTGTTTGTAACCGAAGATCAGATCGATCCAGTCTTGCAGGTGGGCCGATACGTACTCAGACTCCTGTTACACAACACACACACACACAAAGGCCAAGACACACACATTTTTAACCCCCTCAGCAATAAATCACTAAATACTACTCTCTGTGGAATGCATTTCTCCTGCACATCATGGTAATAGAATGTGTGTGATCCAATTGTGTTAGAGGTTTTTCTCCCCCCTTGGGACAAAGCATTATGGTAATGGTGACCGTCCATGAGAAAAGGAGGCTCACCAGGGCTTTCCTGTGCTTATAAATGAAGTCCTCTGGAGACTTGGCCCATTTAGGCAGGATGACATCATTCACCCTCTCCTTGGAGATCTGCAGGCGCCCCAGATCAAAGGCTAGAGGGAGCGAGAGAGGAGGATGAACAAAGGACGGGGGAGTGAAAGTAGATTCCATCAGAGTGGCAGTGTGACCAGATAAAAAGAAAACAGACTAAATAACATTTTCAACTGAAATCCTCAGTTTCTACAATTCAGGGTGTAACTGGGTCAGTTATAGATTTAGTCCGATTTGAACAAGTTCCAGTGTTCCACAATCTGAACCGGTCCAGTCGAGTCCAGATGTTCTCTGATTGACTGTGTGAACACCACCACAGGAGGCGTGTTAGTACGGACAGTCAGTCAACATAGCCAGCGTGTCTGTGATTCTCTACAGACACGGAGCTCATCTCACCGTTCTGATTCTCCAGGAACTCCGGGAAGTAGAAGAACTCTGGGATGAGCTCCTTGACGTCGTTGGGGTTGTCCGTGAGGGTCTGCCACAAAGCTGGGATGGAGTGGAACTGGCGGTCCGCACAGTCAAACCTGGACCGAGGGAGGAAGACCAACAGCCAATGGCCTTAAAGTATGCCATAGTACTAGAGACCGGATGGTTTTGCTGACCATGTGACCTGACCAAGACAAACTGTGGATCTAGTAAGGCTGTAGCTCGGTGAGAGAAAGACTTCTGGCCTTACTGACATCAGTACAATAGCACCTCTCCAGACAAGAGCATAGATACATTTGATTGTTAGTTGGAACACACGTGTAATCACAGATCTAGAATGACTAGAACGCACAAAGCTGCTCAGACCACAGCAATTTGACTGGTACAACCCGAGCACTGATAACTCCATGGACTTTAATGCTGTTAACTTCTGGCCTGAGTTTTCTAGTCTGATTCCCCCCCACCAAAACCCATTGCTTTTACCGTCCACTCTGTAGCGCGATGTGGAGGGACGTGAAGGGTTCCACGCGGATGAGATAGTGCATGACTCCTGCTGCGTTGGAGTAGTGGGTACCGTAGTGGAACCGGTCGATGGTCCCCGTGGGGTCCTCAAAACTCTCATACCTACAGACAGGGAGACGTGAACTTAACATTATAATTACTTACTACATTTACTACAACAGAATCCAGTTATTTGCCCTCAAAGAGACATTTCCTCAACGGGAATAAAGTGTTGTATTGCAGTAAGTCTAATTCTATGGACGAGGACACTTATGTAGTGAAGAGAATGAATGAATACACTGCCACCCTGGAACGTGTCACGTAAATGCCAGTATGTAGACGCAGCAGCGGCTCAGTGAGAGAGGTTGAGAGAACGTACTTCTCCCGTACAGCCTTGGCGTTCCGCTCGTTGAGTACGGCCACGGGCTTGGACAGGTCCCGGAACACCCCTGGGTCTGTCAGGTCCAGCTCCTCTGACGTGTAGTCCGACAGGATCCAGGGGAACTGGATACACACACACACAATTAACTAAACCATGAACACCCTTTAGAAGAGCACCAAGATGGTATATTCCACATCTTCCCCCATAGGGTCCGTGTTAACAGAACGTACCACTGGGTACTGAGACAGGTCGTTGTAGGTTCGGCCCGCGATGGTGTTCAGCTGGATCAAGTAGTCAAAGTTGGTCATCTCTCGGTTCACCCATTTCTACCAAAGACGAGAGAGAGAGGTTTAACACAACCTGTCAACACAATACCTGAGACCATACTGACTACTTAACATGGGTCATGCTCAGTAGGGCACAATGTAACAAAACATTTTGCAAAAAATAATACATCTGTTCTTATAAGACCAGCTCAGGGAGTATCACCTCCGTTTCAAACCACTTCCTCCCTACTGAACACGACCTTGATCTCCCATGTCAATGTTTGACCCCTGACCTGTGTGAGTCCGGAGGCCTTGAGCAGCTCCTGTGGTGAGCGTGTGCCGTACAGGCTGAGGGAGCGCAGCAGCAGCATCCTACTGTACACCTTGTTCCGCACCTGTCAATCAAACCACACAGAACATTCCAACATGAGGGGGTCTGTTCAAAAGTGTGAAATCTTTCAGAATGCTCAGATCAAAATATATTATGTAGAACAGATATGATGGCCTGTCATGTAGAATAGGGAGTAGTACAGGTTCTATTTGTTCTTAACGTTTTACTGTACTCAACACACCCCAGTACTCCAGGCCTATGTAGTCATTCCTTCTACATAAGTGTTTCCCAAACCCCTCCTCAAACACCCCCCATCTACTTACTTGATCTATTCCAGGACTAGCCCTTGATGAGTTGAATCAGGTGATGTGCTAGCTCTGGAATAGACCAAGTAGTGAAATGGATAGGGGTACACCGTTCTCAATCCACATAAAAAGCAGATCCCAGAACTGACCTCTTTCTTAAAGTTGAGGAAGTAGTTGGTCTGGTCTATGAGGAAGATCTCCAGGGCCGAGCGGCGGAGGTTGTACCTTCGCAGGTGGATCTCCCGGATCTGAGATAGAGGCCACTTAAAGTCCTGACCAACACCTGGAAGGACAGACAGGGGGACAGACAGGGGGTTGGTTATGTATAATACACAAGGCCAGGAGTTTGACCTAACTAGGGACTTGACCATGGCAAAACTCCAGGCCCGAATATTAACCCTACGTCATTACATTATATGATGTGTATTGCATGTGGGAGCAGCTGCACCTCTATGTCTAAGACAACACAATGAGTCTTTAACAGTGTGGTATGTATGTATTGTACATGTCTAGTCATGACAGCTACACCTCTATGTTTAAGACAACACAATGAGTCTTTAACAGTGAGGTATGTATCTATTGTACATGTCTAGTCATAACAGCTACACCTCTATGTCTAAGACAACACAATGAGTCTTTAACAGTGTGGTATGTATGTATTGTACATGTCTAGTCATAACCCATCCATAACCTCTGGTTTATCAACTCCTGCTACACTCGCTCACTCTCCTTCAGCCTCCCTTCCTCTCTCCTTCTTCCTAAAAGCAACTTTTCCTCTAACCCCACTATTTCATCCCTTCTTCCTCCCCTCCCTCCTCTTTCAGGAGAACCCTCCCTACGACCCTCCTATCTTCCTCCCTCTCTCCTCACCCTCCTCCTTCTCTGTGCTGCTGTCATAGAAGTAGATGTGCTGGGTGGTGAGCTCCAGACGTCCAGGGCTGACATCCACCTGGGTGACCAGCTCACAGTCCTCCCACAGAACCAGCTTCTCCTTCTGGCCTGCCTCCTCCACGTCCCCCCTGGAAAGAGAGAGCGAGACAGCGAGAGAGATAGAAACAGACAGATAGGTGACCAAGTCCATTCACGTTTGTAGTCAAAGCCACCTAACAGTCCACGACAGACACAACACACAACATTAGTAGACAACGTTGAGAGTACTGACGTGTTGTTGGTCGCTGCGGGGTCGTCTTCAGGCAGCTCCAGAATGTCATCCTCCAGGTCGCTGACCTTCACCTGCTTGACCGCCTCCAGCAGTAAGGACTCAGATGTCACCTTCTGCTGCTGGACACCTGGGGGACAAGGGAGAGGAAGAGGAGGAACAAGAGGCAGAGGACAAAGAAGATGAAGAGAAACAGGAACAAGAGGCAGAGGACAAAGAAGATGAAGAGGAAGAGAAACAGGAACAAGAGGCAGAGGACAAAGAAGATGAAGAGGAAGAGAAACATGAACAAGAGGCAGAGGACAAAGAAGATGAAGAGGAAGAGAAACAGGAACAAGAGGCAGAGGACAAAGAAGATGAAGAGGAAGAGAAACAGGAACAAGAGGCAGAGGACAAAGAAGATGAAGAGGAAGAGAAACAGGAAGAGGAGAAGGGTCCGTGTCTGCAGCTAACATTATGGTTTATTCAGACTCCAGCGATGCCTTGTCAGGGGAACCAGTGTTATTGTTAATAATTTTGCACGCCCAATTTTTCAGTTTTTGATTTGTTAAAAAAGTTTGAAATATCCAATAAATGTCGTTCCACTTCATGATTGTGTCCCACTTGTTGTTGATTCTTCACAAAAAAAACAGTTTTATATCTTTATGTTTGAAGCCTGAAATGTGGCAAAAGGTCGCAAAGTTCAAGGGGGCCGAATACTTTCGCAAGGCACTGTACTTCTATGAGGTGACTATGAGGTGACTACCTCAAGCTCAAAGCCCTCAGAGGTAGTATTCACACCTTACCAAACCACATTACCTTTATTTTGGAGGTGTTCAAAACAAGGTTAAGGGTAGAGAAAGCTTGTTAGACACTAAGAAAGCTTTGTTGTAGAGCATTTAACACAAAATCCGGGCAGGGGCCAGGTGAGTATAAATGGATGAGAGCTTCCTAATAAATTGAGAAGAGTGTGGGGCCTAGGATCGAGCCTTGGGGTACTCCCTTCGTGACAGGCAGCAGATTTCCTGACTTTATAGACTGCACTCTTTGAGAGAGGTAGTTAGCAAACCAGCCCAAAGACCCTCAGCTTCTTTCGTAGTGTCCTCCCATGCACACCATTCTTCTTTTTTTTACCCCCTTTTTCTCCCCAATTTTGTGGTATCCAATTGTTACTGTCTTGTCTCATCGCTACAACTCCCGTACGGGCTCGGGAGAGACGAAGGTCGAGAGCCATGCGTCCTCCGAAACACAACCCAACCAAGCCGCACTGCTTCTTAACACAGCGCGCATCCAACCCGGAAGCCAGCCGCACCAATGTGTCGGAGGAAACACTGTACACCTAGCGACCTGGTCAGCATGTTCCAGAGATTTCTGTAAGTCTTTAGCTGATACTCTAGGATTCTTCTTAACCTCATTGAGTATTCTGCGCTGTGCTCTTGCAGTCATCTTTGCAGGACAGCCAGTCCTAGGGAGAGTAGCAACAGTGCTGAACTTTCTCCATTTATAGACAATTTGTCTTACCGTGGACTGATGAACATCAAGGCTTTTAGAGATACATTTGTAACCCTTTCCATCTTTATGCAAGTCAACAATTCTTAATTCTTAGGTCTTCTGAGGTCTCTTTTGTTTGAGACATGTTTCACATCAGGCAATGCTTCTTGTGAATAGCAAACTCAAATTTTGTGAGTGTTTTTTATAGGGCAAGGCTGCTCTAACCCACATTTCCAATCTCATTGATTGGACTCCAGGTTAGCTGACTCCTGACTCCAATTAGCTTTTGGAGAAGTCATTAGCCTAGGGGTTCACATACTTTCCCCAACCTATACTGTGAATGTTAAAATTATGTTTTCAGTATAGACAACAACAAAACAATAATTTGTGTGTTATTAGTTTAAGCACACTATGTTTGTCTATTGTTGTGACTTAGATGAAGATCAGATCAAATTTGATGACCAATTTATGCAGAAATCCAGGTAACTCCAAAGGGTTCACATACTTTTTATTGTCACTGTAGGGAATAGGGAATCATTTGGGACGTTTGCTACCTACATCCTTCCTGTTCTTTCTAACACTAAATTGACCACTTAGCAATATCAGATCCTTTTATATTATGGTTATTTAACATTATGTTCCACTTACCTTGGATATAATTAATTCACTAAGGCAGTTTTTGGACAGTAGACATTTGTTTTTGTTAGTGTAGCTACTATGCATCATTTTCAGAAAATGGGCTGAAAACAGTATACACTTTGACCTTTGAACCCAGAATGAGATTCCATAATAAACCGTACCTGCCCCTCTTCTCCATACATTCCAGGATGATGGGGGATATTGTGCTGTTTGAGGGGTAAGTCGTTCTGTTGTCTGGGTTGGTGGTCTCTCTGTACATCAGCGCTGCGATAAAGTCTGAATAAGGTACTGGCTTAGGAGTGACCACATTACTGTAGACACAGGGAGCGATATGTTACATGGGAGAATATTGGTCTGTCAAATCTAGGGGGGAAAAACTCACACAAAAGGGTCACAGTGTCAGAATGTCAATGGTTAAGAATTCATGTACAGTATTTGAGTGTGTCCGTGTCTCACTAGTGATGGTCTTTGCGGTCGTCCGGTGGTGGACAGCGGAGGAAGAGCGAGCGCTCCACTAGGCTCTCCATGTTTCTATTTGGGTGCTTCAACTAGGGAGTAAATAATAGATAGGCAAGATCAATTCTTCCTCCACATCTACACAAACACTGATGTGTCTCCCTTCTAACCTGGTGGGAGTATCCGTAACCCAAGGATCCATACGCAATCACCATCTCCATCTCCAGCTTACAGATGATCTGGAAAACAGGTCGGCTTTTATTGCGTGTGTCAATGCAGGAATCCACTGTCCAAAACTCCCATTGAACATGATATAACTGTCCCACATGTGGACCATGGTGTTTGATTCATATTCTGTACCTGGCGCTTGAGCCTCAGCTCCAGCAGGTGGTTCATTTGTGATTTCTGATTAGAGAACAGGACAGAGGACAAGAGGGTTGATATCTGGTCCTGCAGGCCAGCCTTCTAGCAGCAGGTGGTACATTTGTGATTTGTGATTAGAGAACAGGACAGAGGACAAGAGGGTTGATATCTGGTCCTGCAGGCCAGCCTTCTAGCAGCAGGTGGTACATTTGTGATTTCTGATTAGAGAACAGGACAGAGGACAAGACAGTTGATATCTGGTCCTGCAGGCCAGCCTTCTAGCAGCAGGTGAATGACAATACTTGTACCATCGACTGGAAGCTAAAATAGAAAGAACCCATTGGTTCTTTAGTTGAGGACATCCACACGTGTTGAGCCCTGGACAGCTTTGTACACTCACTCTGATGATCATAATTTTATTATTATCCCATTTAAACATGGCATGGTGAGCATGAAGGGGCAGTGGGTTCGTCCCCATCGCTCCTGTCCATGTCACTCACACTGACGATGTCCAGCAGTTTGACAAAGGTCTTTCCTATGAGCTTGGGAACGCCCGTGTCCTGCTCAAAGAAGATGAGCTCCACCACCAGACGGTGTGACTCACAGACACCCAGCGTGTTATCAGTGCTCTTAGGAATCTGAAACATCCAAATTAGTCATTGATTGATTGTGTTAAGGTCTTGGATAGAGGAAAAACCTGTCCTGTTAGATACAGAAAATAATATTTGTACAACTTTCTCGATACAGTATTGCAATAGCTGGCCCCATACTGTACCTGCAGTGTAGCCAACTCTTTTGACATGACCAATACATGAATCCAGACAGAGAGAAGTTGGCTAGAGCATCAACTAATATACCTACTTACCTGTATGGAGAAATACTTCCACTCGTTGAAGCAGAGGGGGAACTTGGAGCGCTCAGCCTTGGAGTCCTTGTAGGGCTGGACCATAGTACACTTCACCTTCTCCCCAATACTCGCCCTCAGGAAGCCCTGGGTGCCTTTCTTTATGGAAGCTGGGAACACAACGCTCATGAAAACACTCATTTTACTAGTCATTTAGCAGACACTTATCCAGGGCCACTTACGATGGCATAACTTAACTACCCCAGTTAGCACACTGACACACACACAAAGCTTTGGCATGGTGAATAGGGTCTAATGATTTCACTGTTAGGGGTCACTGAGAAGGATACCGTTTTTATTGAAATCCCTGCAGTTTTTCAGATGGACTGTTAGACATCCTTTCTGTAAACAAAATATAGTATTTTAAACACTACAGTCCTTTAATGTAATAATAATATGCATGTCAGGTGTAAAATCTATATTCCAGTTAACTAAGCATTATAATGGGAATTGACAATAGGAGAATGCAAATTCACTAGAGGGCCTCGTGGAATTAGTGGTGGTGGTGGGGGAAGCTCCTCCTCCTCTTCCTCATCGTCATCAGGAACAGGCTCGGCTCTTGATACTCTTCTCAACAGCTGTGAAAATGAACCAGGTAGCAACCCAGCCCTCTAGTGTTAAGCCCGTGACAACTGATGATTCAATGTGCATCTATTAAACTGAGAAAAATACTGTAGGCGTATTTCTAGGGTAAATATGCCTGCCTGTTGTAACAATTATATTTACATTCCCAATGAGATTGACTGATTTTCCATCCGTTGGTGGCCCTTCGGTCGTCGTTGCCACTGGATCAGTCATGATACACCTCGGCGACTAGTATTTTCTGAGAAAGTTTGCAAATAGGAAGCAAATGTGCCACTGGAAAACGATTTCAAAATAGGGATAGAACTTGCGCTGTTGTCATGGCAACATAGGTCCAACAAAAACAAGCGAGACCTTGTTCTATCCGGGGAGCGTTCGTAAATTCACTCTGGAGTGCCAGAGAGCACCCAGTCAGTGTGCCCAGAGCTTTGTCAGATTGTCCGTTCGTAAAATCAGAGTTTCGCTCTCGGAGCGTTTAGAGCGCACTCTGGACGCTCTGGTCGATCCGAGTGTTCTGACCTCACAACGGCTGTCAAGCACCCAAGCTAACTGGCTAAAGTTAGCTAGCTACTTCCAGACAAAAATGAGAGTTCACATCACTGACCATTTCTCACCCTAGCAGAGATGGTTAGGCTGTTTTCATGTTATCCAGAGCGTTGGTGACTGCAACTGTGCTGCTGGCAACAATTTAATTACGCATTTTTGCCGACGTTTACTGACACTGGCCATATACGGGTGTTGAGCGTTCGTAAATTCATAATTCTCTGGCACACTCAGACGAGAGTGCTCTGAAATCGGAGTATTTAGCCTGAGGGAATTTACGAACGCACCCCATGTTCAGCAGTGTAAGCGCTCCAAGCATTTTACAGCAGTTTACAACTTGGTCGCCCCCTAGTGAAATATTTATGTACTGTTTAAAATACAAAACATGCATTTACGCTGATTGTACAAAACATTAGGAACACCTGCTCTTTCCACGACAGACTGACCAGGTGAATTATATTATCCCTTATTGATGTCACCTGTTAAATCCACTTCAATCCATATATGAACTGGAGGAGCCAGGTTAAGGTTTTTTACACATGGATTGTGTGCCATTCAGAGGGGGAAAGGGCAAGACAAAAAATATTAAAGTGCCTTTGAACGGGGTCTGGTAGTAGGTGCCAGGCGCATCGGTTTGTGTCAAGATCTGCAATGCTGCTGGGTTTTTCATGCTCAACAGTTTCCTGTTTGTATCAAGAATGGTTCATCAGCCAAAGGACATCCAGCCAACTTGACACAACTGTGGGAAGCGTTGGAGTCAACATGGGCCAGCAACCCTGTGAAATGCTTTCGGCACCTTGTAGAGTCCATGCCCCACCGAATTGAGGCTGTTCTGAGGGCAAAATAGGGCACTCCAAATTAGGAAGGTGTTTCTAATGTTTTGTACACAGTGTCCTATTTTCACAGGTACAAATCAGCCATACATATGAATTACATTTTTGACAAGACTTTAATGATTACTTTCCACTTGTGTATACAAAGCAGTTTGTCTGTACATAATGGACCAGGGAAACATTTAAAACAATCACTTACAACTTAGTACCTGGAAAGTGCAAAAAGTACAATTAAAATCCACTAAAATAAAAATCATGCTGTACATTATACACCAGTATTTATAAATCAGATATACACACACACACATCCATTTTGGTGACAGTCACAGAGCAAGCAGCTAAGGTAAGACACCAATATATTTCAGATTTTTAGATTCTTGGTTCCTATTGGATGTTAAGTTTGTGGAATGCTGCTATCCATGGGTTATCATGGAGGGAAGGGTAAAACAAAGAATTCTACACACAAACCGGATAATTGTCTGTATGATGCGACGTGGATAAAAAGGCACTGTTTCAGTGGTGGGGTCGGAAGAAAGTCCTAAAACAAGGTAGTGGTGTTGTCTGCCTGACAAACTAAGATTGACAAAAATAGAAACATTTATTAAATACGTCCTTTGGAAAAAATGAGTAACACATCCTGATGAGAATGGAAACTGTTTAAAGGAGTATGCCATCGAGACACATCAGCATAAACAATTAAAAATAAACTTATTGAAACGGCCTCTTGGTTAAAAAAGGGCACACGTTGGTCTGTGATTGTATTCTCCGGACAGATTGCGGAGACACTTAAAAGAGAAGACCAAAAACAACCACACTGCACATAGAAGTCTGATCCCTAATCTATAACCACCATAGAATCAGAATGAATGATTCTAAGTCCATGATAGATAAGAACCAGAATCACTGAATTGTTACCAAGAAGGCAAATGATATGACAAGGAAATAAGGAATTTGGCATTTTAAGAAACTACTGTCATCATGAACATACACACTCACATTATGCAACAGATGACCTACCCCGACCAAACTGTCATTTTGATTTGACAAGAGCATAACAACCATAAGGATTCAATGGGGGGTGAAATCATTCATAATCTCAAACATTGACATAAAAAACACACATGAAATCTCAAAAAGCCACATTAGGCCCGGTTCACAGACACGTTTAGTGACGTTACTGCATTTATGGAACTCCAGAGGACCTTAACTAGCTGACATGGCTCCCAACTAAGAGACAATTATGGAAGGAGGAGGAACACTGAGGTGATTCTGACTGTTGGAAGATGACAGCCGTTTGGGATGTCCCTTGGCAGAATTAAGTTTAATCTCCCAATCGCGTCGTCCCGGTCAGAAAAACCAGGAAGACTGGAGATTGTTTTTTTTTTTAGTTCAGCCTTGACAAGAGGCTGGAATGTACCAATGCACAGTCAGCGGAGCAGAGGAAGGAACTGTATTGCTGTAACACTGACATCTCAAAAGCCCTTAGAAAGTCTCCCCTCCCATTGTGAAAGGTGGATCGATCCACCGTCTTCAGTTTTTCGCAGCATAAATCTTTGTTGAACAACTGAAGCACCACTTAAAAACATACAAATAATGTAGTGTGAATTTAAATAGCCTACGGGGAAAAAAGCTCATTTTCATTCATAAATAAACATTGATTCAAGTAACATAAAAACATTCTAGGATGGATCTAGAGCTAAACATTGCACACTAAGCCAGGTTCAGTATGGTTCGTCCCTCCGAAGCATGCGGTCTAACACAAGTGTGAGAAGCTTGCAGTGTGTGTAAGAGTGTAGTGTTTGAGGGGAGCGAGTCCTTTGGGCACGGTATGGGGTAGCTAGTGATTCTACAACACTAGGCTTCTCTCTTCTTCTGTAGTGTCAAACTAGCGGACTTTGGGTGCGTTCCAGGTCGTCTTTATTGCCGATTATCAGATTTCACAACGCCTGGAGAAGTGTTCAGCGTCTCAGAAACCACATTAAATGTCATATAGAAATCTACTGAGATTGCAATAGAGATGACATGGAACGCAGTCACAGGCTTCTCCAATAGGGAGGAGTCTATGCAAGTGTACATTAGCAAACAAGTGTGTGTGTGTGTGTCAGGCTTAGTACGAGTGTTGGATACCTTAGGGCCCCGTCCTCTATACTAAATGAGGAGTGGGCCGGAAATGCCACGCAAAACACAACCTAACCACAGACCTTATACACATGCACGCATCTGTAAAAAACAACTACAATTATCAGTAACATCAAACAAAAAAACTAAACCAAAAACATTGTATTGTGACTGAACATAGCCCCTTACTGCTGCATAGGAGCCCTGAGGCATCGGTCACAGCCTAGTCAGACTGGAAGGCAAAACCAAGTCAACAAAAGCCCACGGGAGAAAACAACCAGCGAGAGACAACACACAGAAACACAAAGAGCGTACATACACACACACACTGCTCAGTGGTCTCGGGTTCAGGGTTCGGAGAAGTGGGTCATCTTGATGACCAGAGAAATATAAAATATAATTCCCATTGAAGTCAGTGTGATGTGATGGGTGGACCGTCAACCAGGTTAAGTGTTCCCATTGGAGTAATTACATTTCTACGTTGGGGATCCCCTTCATTCCTTGGGCCTGAGAGGTGGAGGGGTCAGAGGTCAGCTCAGATTGCTGTAGTGTGTGTCTGCATAGAGGGTCTCTGTAGTAGTGGGAGCCACTGGCCTGACCGTGCTAGTGATGATGGAGGAAGATGAAGAGTAATGGCCATGTGTGTCATTGAAGGGGAGGGGGGGTGAGGGGATGTATGCACCTACAGTTGGATCAGAAACTCGACGCCGGCGCCTGCTGGTCCGTCCTGACCTGCCCTACTCATCCGCCTAACCTTTACACACCGTTAAAACACACACACACACCCCCCCGTCTTCCACTCGTGGGTCAGTCTGTCCTTCCCAAGTCAGAGGGAGGAACAAAAAAGGAGTAAGATTCTCCCAAAACAGTCATCAGTCAATCAAAACGAGGGGTGGTTCAAATCTGATTGGGTAGACTGTGATGATTGGCAGGGCTTGCGGGCCAATCAGGCAGGCAGCAGGGTGAGGGGGTGTGGTGGTAGTGGGAGGGGTGGAAGGGGTGGTTGTGGGGGTCAGTTCTGGTTGCAGGCTGGTTGGTACTCTGTCTCTCCAGAGGAGATCTGGGTCAGGCGCTTGCTGGAGCCCCACAGCTTACGAGTGATCTGGCCTGAACGCATCTGAGAAGAGTGGAGGAAAGGAGGAGGAAGTGAGGAAGAGGAGAGAGATGAGGAGGAGGAGGAAAGTGTGAAGTCAAAAGAAACAAACAAAAAGCAGGATATGATTTATGAGTGATCGGTTAGTTCAGAAATTTTGGAATGACGTAGTGCCAGTTCAAAACCAAAGCTTGGTTCACTTTGAGGCAGGTCCATTTGTATAAAAGAAAGGTGAGAGAAGTTGGGAGGGGATCAAATTATCAATTGATTCGAGGGTGATTCCCTGTGTCCCTCCCTATCCCATCATTACAGCCCCAGAGTTAACCTTACTTTCATGTCTACCAGTAGGGAGGAAGAAATCAGGGTTAAACCATTTTCACTTGAAGAGCAGGAAGACAATAAGGGTTAAACCATTTTCACTTGAAGAGCAGGAAGACAATAAGGGTTAAACCATTTTCACTTGAAGAGCAGGTGGGAATAAATTACAGCCTAGTGCATCTTATTATAGCGTAGCTTATTACTAATATAGTTTATATGGCTTGAATTTGCAGAGGTGTTCATCCAAGGCAATTCACAGCATGTCACAAATACATATTAAATCAGTCAATAATAATGACACTTCCGGTAAACAATATTGGACAACACCATCCCAAGGCCCAAAAATAAGTCATTCCTCGGTTAGAATGAGGTAAACGGAAGCCCATGTTTTCATTTCACAGTAATATTCCAGGAGAGGGTGTGTTGTATTCATTCAGAGGCGTTTATGGAATGTCTCAAGTGTTACTGTGTGTGTGGTTACCAATCCTTGCAGGGCAAGAATGGGCCAGGGTCCTGCTTCGCCCCAGAAACAGGGTCATGTTCATTAGGGCACGCAACAGAAAATTATTTGAAGTCTTACAACAGAAAACGGGGGGAAAAAGTCAAGGTAGCTCCTCCGCTGTTTGTCCGTTTTCTTCCGTTTGGTGCCTAATGAACACACCCGAGGTGTATGTGGCTAAGGAAGGACAGGTCATTTAGGACAAATTATTAGCACTACAACAGAGAGAGAATGGTATGCCGTGGTAGTTTGTAGGGTGAGTTTATGAAGTTCCCTCTGAGGTAAATACATTTGTTTTTTTATTGAATTGAGGGGGATGTTCTGCTCAGGGGGTCAGGGGTCAGGGCCCTGGGGGTTAAACATTAACTTGTCCCGGAGGCTCAGCCTGCGGGCGGGCGAGCGCACCCTCAGCGGGGCGAGCAGTGGCATTGCCATGAGGGGTGAGCCCTCCAGGCTCTGGGCGATGTAGTTTCTGAATGAGCTCTTTACCTCGGCCGGCTTGCCCACGCCCACAATGATCAGCTTGCCGTCCTGCAGGCCCACCAGCACGTGGCTCTGCTCCTTGGTGACAGACACGCAGCGTACAGGCACACGCATTGCCATGGGGGTGGCGCACAGGGACAGGCTGCCCGGAGGAGAGAGGAGGGGAGGGGACAGAGACAGAGTGAAGGGTTGGGTTAGACAGATAGAAAAATCCCTGATATATATATTGATAATAATAATAATAAACTCTGTTGCATATATGATTTTGTTTTGGGCGGTGAAAACGTTTTCAGTGTAAACGACTAAAACCAGATATAAAGTATGTAGAAAAGATAAATGGAGATAATCTTTGAGAACTAACAAATCACCAAAATAAAAACTACAGAATTGAAAATGACAAAAACAATCAATTTAGAAGTATTAATATTGTTATATTTGAGTAAAGGAACACAGTATTAGACATGGTAAAATGCATAGAATTGCAGGAAATTAGCTTTAATACTGCAGTATTTTCTCTCAGCTCAATGCAAACATTTGTAAAAATGCAGGAAATGGGCTTAAAAAAAAAAAAAGTTAAATCAGCTGTTCAGCGGCCATTGCCACCCTTACCACCTAAGACCCTTTTTGATACAGCAAAAACCCTGTAGATGCATGCGTGGAGTCACGCACACAGACAGACAAACACACACAGGAAACAAGGTCACCTGTACAGGTCTCGTATGGAGAGGAAGCCCTGCTCGCTGCCGATAACCAGGTACTCCCCGGACACACACATGTCTGTCACCTGCTCCTTCAGGCCCTCCGTACACAGGTGCTTCCCATTGACAGAGTACAGGTGCAGGCCGTTCTTATCCTAAACAGGGACAGGATGAGAGACAATCGGTACATTATGATTGGGTCCTGGTGTACATCTAGTGGTTAACTAGCGTTTTGCTAAGCATCATGTTGAGTTATGTATGACGTACTGTACCAACTAAGTCAGTCAGTCACTCACTAAGCAAATAACTCACTCCCCAACTCACTCACCCTCTGTAGCTCACCAACTAAGTCGCTCACCAACTAAGTCACTATGGCTTCATTCAGTCCAATTCTGATATTCTTTCCACTAATTGGTTCAATGACCAATCACATCAGATCTTTCTCTGAGCTGATCTAATTGGTCATGAATAATCATGAATATAGATCTGCATTGGGCTGTCCGTCTAAACACACACACACACACACACACACACACACACACACACACACACACACACACACGCGCGCGCCGTAGCTGCCTGGTCAGACTCCTGCACCAAAACACATTAAGATTTTTTAGAGAAGACGATTACGACATTTTCAACTACATATTAAGAACATGTGTTAGTGTACCTTGAGCGTGGCCTTGCCCTCTACACAGGTGTGAACCACCACACACCCTTCATAAGAGATAGCCAGGTGCAGGATGGAGACCGGCAGGGAGCTCTCACAGGGCGGCCGCAGACACCGCATGTACTGGCCCCGACGCACCGTGTGGATGATCACCGTCCCGTCCTGGTACACAGAAACAAAACATCAACAAGATCCATCTATCAACCAACCCTCCAACCCCTTCGTCCTCCTGCATTCCTCCAACCTCCTGCATTCCTCCAACCTCCTGCATTCCTCCAACCACTCCAACCCCTTCATCCCACCAACCCCTCCATCCCACCAACCCCTCCATCCCACCAACCCCTCCATCCCCTTCATCCCTCCAACCTCTTACCCGTGATCCAGAGACGGCCATATCCAGCTCTGTGCTGATGCTGACGCTCAGTACCTCGTCAGTGTGTCCATACAGAACCTGTACCGGCTTGGGACACAGCCCCACCGGACAACCTCCCTGTAGGACACACACAGTCACACGCTCATACACCTGGGTAGTGTTCAGTAGGGCATACAGTAGTAAAACAGTTTGCAACCGAAAGCAGATATGTGTCAAACAGTTTCACTTCCTTTTTTCTTTTTTTGGTGTACTAACATCAAACGTTTCCACGGTAACAATACAGTACAAATGCTTTCTAGTCAGTGTAGTGTATTCCCATAAACCCTCAGGCTTCATGATCTCACCTGCTGCAGCACCTGCCACACCATACAGGTGTTGTCCCTGGATCCAGAGATCAAGTGGATCCCACAGTAGTCTGTCGACAGGCACGTGACTATGTCTGCAGTGAGAGAGAAGACACCAAATAATTACTATACTGTATGTACAGACAGTGTGCGTGTGTGTCTGAGTGCATGTATGTGTGTGTGAGATCCATCCATACCCATGTGTCTGATGTGATGTCCCACAGTCTTTCCCTTGACCAGGGAGGTGACCCTCAGGCTGTTGTCCCAGTGGCCACCGCTGAACAGGAGCTTCCCGTCATGTGACACCACAAACAGACCTGCCGTCACCTCCACGCCCGGAGAGAAGGGCCCACCCAGGACCCGCTGGGTCCTAGAGAGAGGGGGGAGGAGCAGAGAGGAGGAGACCTCAGATACATACCTCACAGAACAACTTTATGACCAAGTAATGACATCAAGTGCCCTCCAAGGGTCTGTTCCAAAACATTTAAAGTGCATTCTTCCCGTCCCCATCCTGGAGATAATCACAGATCTGGATACACCATGGCAGAGTTTCCATCATACTGCGGTGACAAACCAAACATTCTCAGATGAGTGATTACTTCAAGGAATGGAGGTAAGAACTCAAACAGGGCTCCCAGTCTCCCAGTCAGACTACAACGCCCCATAGTTTCAAGTAGAAAAGGGGGAGGGACTGACTTGGGGTTGGCCACGGTGGGGTCCTTGATGAAGGTAAAGTAGTTGGAGATATTCTTGTCATAAGGCAGCCAGCCGTGGGTTCCCATCAGACAGTTCTGACTCAGGGTCACCATAGTGTCTGGGCTGCCCTGGGTGATGAAGGAGTGGGACTGGTTTTTGGGGACCACGGCTTTCACCAGAGGCACGTTGTCATTGATCCCCTAAAAATCAACATTTATTTATGAAGTTGTTTTTCAATAAAACGATTTTCATAAAGTACTTTACAATAATCAACAAAGAGGGTCATGATCATATGCTTTAGTGTGTGTGTTTTCAAAACTAACCTCGACAAAGAAGGACTTGAGTTCGGCAAGGTGCTCGAAGATGCTGAGTGGCGAGGCATCTAGTCGACCTTTCCTCTTCTCCACCTCCTCCAGAGAAAGACGTACTGGGTGTGGCTCCTGTACACACAGACAATACATCACTATAGCCCATCTAAAATACCTGTTCTAAACCAGTGATTCTCAGCTAAATATCCCCGAGTAACCCCACCAGCACCCATTTCTGTTGTAGCCCTGGCTAAACTAATCACCAAGCTGTTGACGAGTTTAATAAGGTGTTTGTCTGATGCTACAACAATGAGTACTGTTGAAGGTCCTCAAAGACCAGAGATGGGAATCACGGTTCTAAATAACCTGTTAAAGTCTCATTCCCAATGATTCCTAATTGACCGGTTCATCCCTCAGTGTTCCAATGGGCTCATATCACGAGGAAGGCCTGGGAGGTTCCTCCCGGTCAGGTCAAGCCTTGTGTGTTTTCTCCAGTACCTTGAGCAGCTGGCAGGGTGTCTGTCCAAAGTTACTGATCATCCCCTCTACGGCTTTACGCTCCTTCTCATCAGTGATTGCATCCAGGTCCACCGCCCCTACAGCAAAACCAGAGACAAACGCTTCAGTAAAGTGTCATAATATAGCAATCTAGCGTTTCTTTAGCATGAGTGTTATTGTATCAGTCTATGGGCTTTAGTGTTAGCATCCGTACCTTTGTAGGTGCAGCGTTTCTTTAGCATCAGTGCTATATTATCAATGAGAGTCTATGGGTTTAGTGTTAGCATCCGCACCTGTAAGATGCTATGGATAAGAGCATCTGCTGAATGACCAAAATGTAAATGTACCTCCACAGGTACCGCGTTTCTTTAGCATCAGGGCTATTTTATGAGTGGGAGTCTTGGGGTTTAGTGTTAGCCTCCGTACCTTCGTAGGTGCAGCGTTTCTTTAGCATCAGGGCTATTGTATGAGTGGGAGTCTTTGGGTTTAGTGTTAGCGTCCGTACCTTCGTAGGTGCAGCGTTTCTTTAGCATCAGGGCTATTGTATGAGTGGGAGTCTTTGGGTTTAGTGTTAGCGTCCGTACCTTCGTAGGTGCAGTAGTAGAAGACATTGAGGGCCTCCACGGCCGCGGGGCCTCGCTGTTTGTAACCGAAGATCAGATCGATCCAGTCTTGCAGGTGGGCCGATACGTACTCAGACTCCTGTTACACAACACACACACACACAAAGGCCAAGACACACACATTTTTAACCCCCTCAGCAATAAATCACTAAATACTACTCTCTGTGGAATGCATTTCTCCTGCACATCATGGTAATAGAATGTGTGTGATCCAATTGTGTTAGAGGTTTTTCTCCCCCCTTGGGACAAAGCATTATGGTAATGGTGACCGTCCATGAGAAAAGGAGGCTCACCAGGGCTTTCCTGTGCTTATAAATGAAGTCCTCTGGAGACTTGGCCCATTTAGGCAGGATGACATCATTCACCCTCTCCTTGGAGATCTGCAGGCGCCCCAGATCAAAGGCTAGAGGGAGCGAGAGAGGAGGATGAACAAAGGACGGGGGAGTGAAAGTAGATTCCATCAGAGTGGCAGTGTGACCAGATAAAAAGAAAACAGACTAAATAACATTTTCAACTGAAATCCTCAGTTTCTACAATTCAGGGTGTAACTGGGTCAGTTATAGATTTAGTCCGATTTGAACAAGTTCCAGTGTTCCACAATCTGAACCGGTCCAGTCGAGTCCAGATGTTCTCTGATTGACTGTGTGAACACCACCACAGGAGGCGTGTTAGTACGGACAGTCAGTCAACATAGCCAGCGTGTCTGTGATTCTCTACAGACACGGAGCTCATCTCACCGTTCTGATTCTCCAGGAACTCCGGGAAGTAGAAGAACTCTGGGATGAGCTCCTTGACGTCGTTGGGGTTGTCCGTGAGGGTCTGCCACAAAGCTGGGATGGAGTGGAACTGGCGGTCCGCACAGTCAAACCTGGACCGAGGGAGGAAGACCAACAGCCAATGGCCTTAAAGTATGCCATAGTACTAGAGACCGGATGGTTTTGCTGACCATGTGACCTGACCAAGACAAACTGTGGATCTAGTAAGGCTGTAGCTCGGTGAGAGAAAGACTTCTGGCCTTACTGACATCAGTACAATAGCACCTCTCCAGACAAGAGCATAGATACATTTGATTGTTAGTTGGAACACACGTGTAATCACAGATCTAGAATGACTAGAACGCACAAAGCTGCTCAGACCACAGCAATTTGACTGGTACAACCCGAGCACTGATAACTCCATGGACTTTAATGCTGTTAACTTCTGGCCTGAGTTTTCTAGTCTGATTCCCCCCCACCAAAACCCATTGCTTTTACCGTCCACTCTGTAGCGCGATGTGGAGGGACGTGAAGGGTTCCACGCGGATGAGATAGTGCATGACTCCTGCTGCGTTGGAGTAGTGGGTACCGTAGTGGAACCGGTCGATGGTCCCCGTGGGGTCCTCAAAACTCTCATACCTACAGACAGGGAGACGTGAACTTAACATTATAATTACTTACTACATTTACTACAACAGAATCCAGTTATTTGCCCTCAAAGAGACATTTCCTCAACGGGAATAAAGTGTTGTATTGCAGTAAGTCTAATTCTATGGACGAGGACACTTATGTAGTGAAGAGAATGAATGAATACACTGCCACCCTGGAACGTGTCACGTAAATGCCAGTATGTAGACGCAGCAGCGGCTCAGTGAGAGAGGTTGAGAGAACGTACTTCTCCCGTACAGCCTTGGCGTTCCGCTCGTTGAGTACGGCCACGGGCTTGGACAGGTCCCGGAACACCCCTGGGTCTGTCAGGTCCAGCTCCTCTGACGTGTAGTCCGACAGGATCCAGGGGAACTGGATACACACACACACAATTAACTAAACCATGAACACCCTTTAGAAGAGCACCAAGATGGTATATTCCACATCTTCCCCCATAGGGTCCGTGTTAACAGAACGTACCACTGGGTACTGAGACAGGTCGTTGTAGGTTCGGCCCGCGATGGTGTTCAGCTGGATCAAGTAGTCAAAGTTGGTCATCTCTCGGTTCACCCATTTCTACCAAAGACGAGAGAGAGAGGTTTAACACAACCTGTCAACACAATACCTGAGACCATACTGACTACTTAACATGGGTCATGCTCAGTAGGGCACAATGTAACAAAACATTTTGCAAAAAATAATACATCTGTTCTTATAAGACCAGCTCAGGGAGTATCACCTCCGTTTCAAACCACTTCCTCCCTACTGAACACGACCTTGATCTCCCATGTCAATGTTTGACCCCTGACCTGTGTGAGTCCGGAGGCCTTGAGCAGCTCCTGTGGTGAGCGTGTGCCGTACAGGCTGAGGGAGCGCAGCAGCAGCATCCTACTGTACACCTTGTTCCGCACCTGTCAATCAAACCACACAGAACATTCCAACATGAGGGGGTCTGTTCAAAAGTGTGAAATCTTTCAGAATGCTCAGATCAAAATATATTATGTAGAACAGATATGATGGCCTGTCATGTAGAATAGGGAGTAGTACAGGTTCTATTTGTTCTTAACGTTTTACTGTACTCAACACACCCCAGTACTCCAGGCCTATGTAGTCATTCCTTCTACATAAGTGTTTCCCAAACCCCTCCTCAAACACCCCCCATCTACTTACTTGATCTATTCCAGGACTAGCCCTTGATGAGTTGAATCAGGTGATGTGCTAGCTCTGGAATAGACCAAGTAGTGAAATGGATAGGGGTACACCGTTCTCAATCCACATAAAAAGCAGATCCCAGAACTGACCTCTTTCTTAAAGTTGAGGAAGTAGTTGGTCTGGTCTATGAGGAAGATCTCCAGGGCCGAGCGGCGGAGGTTGTACCTTCGCAGGTGGATCTCCCGGATCTGAGATAGAGGCCACTTAAAGTCCTGACCAACACCTGGAAGGACAGACAGGGGGACAGACAGGGGGTTGGTTATGTATAATACACAAGGCCAGGAGTTTGACCTAACTAGGGACTTGACCATGGCAAAACTCCAGGCCCGAATATTAACCCTACGTCATTACATTATATGATGTGTATTGCATGTGGGAGCAGCTGCACCTCTATGTCTAAGACAACACAATGAGTCTTTAACAGTGTGGTATGTATGTATTGTACATGTCTAGTCATGACAGCTACACCTCTATGTTTAAGACAACACAATGAGTCTTTAACAGTGAGGTATGTATCTATTGTACATGTCTAGTCATAACAGCTACACCTCTATGTCTAAGACAACACAATGAGTCTTTAACAGTGTGGTATGTATGTATTGTACATGTCTAGTCATAACCCATCCATAACCTCTGGTTTATCAACTCCTGCTACACTCGCTCACTCTCCTTCAGCCTCCCTTCCTCTCTCCTTCTTCCTAAAAGCAACTTTTCCTCTAACCCCACTATTTCATCCCTTCTTCCTCCCCTCCCTCCTCTTTCAGGAGAACCCTCCCTACGACCCTCCTATCTTCCTCCCTCTCTCCTCACCCTCCTCCTTCTCTGTGCTGCTGTCATAGAAGTAGATGTGCTGGGTGGTGAGCTCCAGACGTCCAGGGCTGACATCCACCTGGGTGACCAGCTCACAGTCCTCCCACAGAACCAGCTTCTCCTTCTGGCCTGCCTCCTCCACGTCCCCCCTGGAAAGAGAGAGCGAGACAGCGAGAGAGATAGAAACAGACAGATAGGTGACCAAGTCCATTCACGTTTGTAGTCAAAGCCACCTAACAGTCCACGACAGACACAACACACAACATTAGTAGACAACGTTGAGAGTACTGACGTGTTGTTGGTCGCTGCGGGGTCGTCTTCAGGCAGCTCCAGAATGTCATCCTCCAGGTCGCTGACCTTCACCTGCTTGACCGCCTCCAGCAGTAAGGACTCAGATGTCACCTTCTGCTGCTGGACACCTGGGGGACAAGGGAGAGGAAGAGGAGGAACAAGAGGCAGAGGACAAAGAAGATGAAGAGAAACAGGAACAAGAGGCAGAGGACAAAGAAGATGAAGAGGAAGAGAAACAGGAACAAGAGGCAGAGGACAAAGAAGATGAAGAGGAAGAGAAACATGAACAAGAGGCAGAGGACAAAGAAGATGAAGAGGAAGAGAAACAGGAACAAGAGGCAGAGGACAAAGAAGATGAAGAGGAAGAGAAACAGGAACAAGAGGCAGAGGACAAAGAAGATGAAGAGGAAGAGAAACAGGAAGAGGAGAAGGGTCCGTGTCTGCAGCTAACATTATGGTTTATTCAGACTCCAGCGATGCCTTGTCAGGGGAACCAGTGTTATTGTTAATAATTTTGCACGCCCAATTTTTCAGTTTTTGATTTGTTAAAAAAGTTTGAAATATCCAATAAATGTCGTTCCACTTCATGATTGTGTCCCACTTGTTGTTGATTCTTCACAAAAAAAACAGTTTTATATCTTTATGTTTGAAGCCTGAAATGTGGCAAAAGGTCGCAAAGTTCAAGGGGGCCGAATACTTTCGCAAGGCACTGTACTTCTATGAGGTGACTATGAGGTGACTACCTCAAGCTCAAAGCCCTCAGAGGTAGTATTCACACCTTACCAAACCACATTACCTTTATTTTGGAGGTGTTCAAAACAAGGTTAAGGGTAGAGAAAGCTTGTTAGACACTAAGAAAGCTTTGTTGTAGAGCATTTAACACAAAATCCGGGCAGGGGCCAGGTGAGTATAAATGGATGAGAGCTTCCTAATAAATTGAGAAGAGTGTGGGGCCTAGGATCGAGCCTTGGGGTACTCCCTTCGTGACAGGCAGCAGATTTCCTGACTTTATAGACTGCACTCTTTGAGAGAGGTAGTTAGCAAACCAGCCCAAAGACCCTCAGCTTCTTTCGTAGTGTCCTCCCATGCACACCATTCTTCTTTTTTTTACCCCCTTTTTCTCCCCAATTTTGTGGTATCCAATTGTTACTGTCTTGTCTCATCGCTACAACTCCCGTACGGGCTCGGGAGAGACGAAGGTCGAGAGCCATGCGTCCTCCGAAACACAACCCAACCAAGCCGCACTGCTTCTTAACACAGCGCGCATCCAACCCGGAAGCCAGCCGCACCAATGTGTCGGAGGAAACACTGTACACCTAGCGACCTGGTCAGCATGTTCCAGAGATTTCTGTAAGTCTTTAGCTGATACTCTAGGATTCTTCTTAACCTCATTGAGTATTCTGCGCTGTGCTCTTGCAGTCATCTTTGCAGGACAGCCAGTCCTAGGGAGAGTAGCAACAGTGCTGAACTTTCTCCATTTATAGACAATTTGTCTTACCGTGGACTGATGAACATCAAGGCTTTTAGAGATACATTTGTAACCCTTTCCATCTTTATGCAAGTCAACAATTCTTAATTCTTAGGTCTTCTGAGGTCTCTTTTGTTTGAGACATGTTTCACATCAGGCAATGCTTCTTGTGAATAGCAAACTCAAATTTTGTGAGTGTTTTTTATAGGGCAAGGCTGCTCTAACCCACATTTCCAATCTCATTGATTGGACTCCAGGTTAGCTGACTCCTGACTCCAATTAGCTTTTGGAGAAGTCATTAGCCTAGGGGTTCACATACTTTCCCCAACCTATACTGTGAATGTTAAAATTATGTTTTCAGTATAGACAACAACAAAACAATAATTTGTGTGTTATTAGTTTAAGCACACTATGTTTGTCTATTGTTGTGACTTAGATGAAGATCAGATCAAATTTGATGACCAATTTATGCAGAAATCCAGGTAACTCCAAAGGGTTCACATACTTTTTATTGTCACTGTAGGGAATAGGGAATCATTTGGGACGTTTGCTACCTACATCCTTCCTGTTCTTTCTAACACTAAATTGACCACTTAGCAATATCAGATCCTTTTATATTATGGTTATTTAACATTATGTTCCACTTACCTTGGATATAATTAATTCACTAAGGCAGTTTTTGGACAGTAGACATTTGTTTTTGTTAGTGTAGCTACTATGCATCATTTTCAGAAAATGGGCTGAAAACAGTATACACTTTGACCTTTGAACCCAGAATGAGATTCCATAATAAACCGTACCTGCCCCTCTTCTCCATACATTCCAGGATGATGGGGGATATTGTGCTGTTTGAGGGGTAAGTCGTTCTGTTGTCTGGGTTGGTGGTCTCTCTGTACATCAGCGCTGCGATAAAGTCTGAATAAGGTACTGGCTTAGGAGTGACCACATTACTGTAGACACAGGGAGCGATATGTTACATGGGAGAATATTGGTCTGTCAAATCTAGGGGGGAAAAACTCACACAAAAGGGTCACAGTGTCAGAATGTCAATGGTTAAGAATTCATGTACAGTATTTGAGTGTGTCCGTGTCTCACTAGTGATGGTCTTTGCGGTCGTCCGGTGGTGGACAGCGGAGGAAGAGCGAGCGCTCCACTAGGCTCTCCATGTTTCTATTTGGGTGCTTCAACTAGGGAGTAAATAATAGATAGGCAAGATCAATTCTTCCTCCACATCTACACAAACACTGATGTGTCTCCCTTCTAACCTGGTGGGAGTATCCGTAACCCAAGGATCCATACGCAATCACCATCTCCATCTCCAGCTTACAGATGATCTGGAAAACAGGTCGGCTTTTATTGCGTGTGTCAATGCAGGAATCCACTGTCCAAAACTCCCATTGAACATGATATAACTGTCCCACATGTGGACCATGGTGTTTGATTCATATTCTGTACCTGGCGCTTGAGCCTCAGCTCCAGCAGGTGGTTCATTTGTGATTTCTGATTAGAGAACAGGACAGAGGACAAGAGGGTTGATATCTGGTCCTGCAGGCCAGCCTTCTAGCAGCAGGTGGTACATTTGTGATTTGTGATTAGAGAACAGGACAGAGGACAAGAGGGTTGATATCTGGTCCTGCAGGCCAGCCTTCTAGCAGCAGGTGGTACATTTGTGATTTCTGATTAGAGAACAGGACAGAGGACAAGACAGTTGATATCTGGTCCTGCAGGCCAGCCTTCTAGCAGCAGGTGAATGACAATACTTGTACCATCGACTGGAAGCTAAAATAGAAAGAACCCATTGGTTCTTTAGTTGAGGACATCCACACGTGTTGAGCCCTGGACAGCTTTGTACACTCACTCTGATGATCATAATTTTATTATTATCCCATTTAAACATGGCATGGTGAGCATGAAGGGGCAGTGGGTTCGTCCCCATCGCTCCTGTCCATGTCACTCACACTGACGATGTCCAGCAGTTTGACAAAGGTCTTTCCTATGAGCTTGGGAACGCCCGTGTCCTGCTCAAAGAAGATGAGCTCCACCACCAGACGGTGTGACTCACAGACACCCAGCGTGTTATCAGTGCTCTTAGGAATCTGAAACATCCAAATTAGTCATTGATTGATTGTGTTAAGGTCTTGGATAGAGGAAAAACCTGTCCTGTTAGATACAGAAAATAATATTTGTACAACTTTCTCGATACAGTATTGCAATAGCTGGCCCCATACTGTACCTGCAGTGTAGCCAACTCTTTTGACATGACCAATACATGAATCCAGACAGAGAGAAGTTGGCTAGAGCATCAACTAATATACCTACTTACCTGTATGGAGAAATACTTCCACTCGTTGAAGCAGAGGGGGAACTTGGAGCTCTCAGCCTTGGAGTCCTTGTAGGGCTGGACCATAGTACACTTCACCTTCTCCCCAATACTCGCCCTCAGGAAGCCCTGGGTGCCTTTCTTTATGGAAGCTGGGAACACAACGCTCATGAAAACACTCATTTTACTAGTCATTTAGCAGACACTTATCCAGGGCCACTTACGATGGCATAACTTAACTACCCCAGTTAGCACACTGACACACACACAAAGCTTTGGCATGGTGAATAGGGTCTAATGATTTCACTGTTAGGGGTCACTGAGAAGGATACCGTTTTTATTGAAATCCCTGCAGTTTTTCAGATGGACTGTTAGACATCCTTTCTGTAAACAAAATATACTATTTTAAACACTACAGTCCTTTAATGTAATAATAATATGCATGTCAGGTGTAAAATCTATATTCCAGTTAACTAAGCATTATAATGGGAATTGACAATAGGAGAATGCAAATTCACTAGAGGGCCTCGTGGAATTAGTGGTGGTGGTGGGGGAAGCTCCTCCTCCTCTTCCTCATCGTCATCAGGAACAGGCTCGGCTCTTGATACTCTTCTCAACAGCTGTGAAAATGAACCAGGTAGCAACCCAGCCCTCTAGTGTTAAGCCCGTGACAACTGATGATTCAATGTGCATCTATTAAACTGAGAAAAATACTGTAGGCGTATTTCTATGGTAAATATGCCTGCCTGTTGTAACAATTATATTTACATTCCCAATGAGATTGACTGATTTTCCATCCGTTGGTGGCCCTTCGGTCGTCGTTGCCACTGGATCAGTCATGATACACCTCGGCGACTAGTATTTTCTGAGAAAGTTTGCAAATAGGAAGCAAATGTGCCACTGGAAAACGATTTCAAAATAGGGATAGAACTTGCGCTGTTGTCATGGCAACATAGGTCCAACAAAAACAAGCGAGACCTTGTTCTATCCGGGGAGCGTTCGTAAATTCACTCTGGAGTGCCAGAGAGCACCCAGTCAGTGTGCCCAGAGCTTTGTCAGATTGTCCGTTCGTAAAATCAGAGTTTCGCTCTCGGAGCGTTTAGAGCGCACTCTGGACGCTCTGGTCGATCCGAGTGTTCTGACCTCACAACGGCTGTCAAGCACCCAAGCTAACTGGCTAAAGTTAGCTAGCTACTTCCAGACAAAAATGAGAGTTCACATCACTGACCATTTCTCACCCTAGCAGAGATGGTTAGGCTGTTTTCATGTTATCCAGAGCGTTGGTGACTGCAACTGTGCTGCTGGCAACAATTTAATTACGCATTTTTGCCGACGTTTACTGACACTGGCCATATACGGGTGTTGAGCGTTCGTAAATTCATAATTCTCTGGCACACTCAGACGAGAGTGCTCTGAAATCGGAGTATTTAGCCTGAGGGAATTTACGAACGCACCCCATGTTCAGCAGTGTAAGCGCTCCAAGCATTTTACAGCAGTTTACAACTTGGTCGCCCCCTAGTGAAATATTTATGTACTGTTTAAAATACAAAACATGCATTTACGCTGATTGTACAAAACATTAGGAACACCTGCTCTTTCCACGACAGACTGACCAGGTGAATTATATTATCCCTTATTGATGTCACCTGTTAAATCCACTTCAATCCATATATGAACTGGAGGAGCCAGGTTAAGGTTTTTTACACATGGATTGTGTGCCATTCAGAGGGGGAAAGGGCAAGACAAAAAATATTAAAGTGCCTTTGAACGGGGTCTGGTAGTAGGTGCCAGGCGCATCGGTTTGTGTCAAGATCTGCAATGCTGCTGGGTTTTTCATGCTCAACAGTTTCCTGTTTGTATCAAGAATGGTTCATCAGCCAAAGGACATCCAGCCAACTTGACACAACTGTGGGAAGCGTTGGAGTCAACATGGGCCAGCAACCCTGTGAAATGCTTTCGGCACCTTGTAGAGTCCATGCCCCACCGAATTGAGGCTGTTCTGAGGGCAAAATAGGGCACTCCAAATTAGGAAGGTGTTTCTAATGTTTTGTACACAGTGTCCTATTTTCACAGGTACAAATCAGCCATACATATGAATTACATTTTTGACAAGACTTTAATGATTACTTTCCACTTGTGTATACAAAGCAGTTTGTCTGTACATAATGGACCAGGGAAACATTTAAAACAATCACTTACAACTTAGTACCTGGAAAGTGCAAAAAGTACAATTAAAATCCACTAAAATAAAAATCATGCTGTACATTATACACCAGTATTTATAAATCAGATATACACACACACACATCCATTTTGGTGACAGTCACAGAGCAAGCAGCTAAGGTAAGACACCAATATATTTCAGATTTTTAGATTCTTGGTTCCTATTGGATGTTAAGTTTGTGGAATGCTGCTATCCATGGGTTATCATGGAGGGAAGGGTAAAACAAAGAATTCTACACACAAACCGGATAATTGTCTGTATGATGCGACGTGGATAAAAAGGCACTGTTTCAGTGGTGGGGTCGGAAGAAAGTCCTAAAACAAGGTAGTGGTGTTGTCTGCCTGACAAACTAAGATTGACAAAAATAGAAACATTTATTAAATACGTCCTTTGGAAAAAATGAGTAACACATCCTGATGAGAATGGAAACTGTTTAAAGGAGTATGCCATCGAGACACATCAGCATAAACAATTAAAAATAAACTTATTGAAACGGCCTCTTGGTTAAAAAAGGGCACACGTTGGTCTGTGATTGTATTCTCCGGACAGATTGCGGAGACACTTAAAAGAGAAGACCAAAAACAACCACACTGCACATAGAAGTCTGATCCCTAATCTATAACCACCATAGAATCAGAATGAATGATTCTAAGTCCATGATAGATAAGAACCAGAATCACTGAATTGTTACCAAGAAGGCAAATGATATGACAAGGAAATAAGGAATTTGGCATTTTAAGAAACTACTGTCATCATGAACATACACACTCACATTATGCAACAGATGACCTACCCCGACCAAACTGTCATTTTGATTTGACAAGAGCATAACAACCATAAGGATTCAATGGGGGGTGAAATCATTCATAATCTCAAACATTGACATAAAAAACACACATGAAATCTCAAAAAGCCACATTAGGCCCGGTTCACAGACACGTTTAGTGACGTTACTGCATTTATGGAACTCCAGAGGACCTTAACTAGCTGACATGGCTCCCAACTAAGAGACAATTATGGAAGGAGGAGGAACACTGAGGTGATTCTGACTGTTGGAAGATGACAGCCGTTTGGGATGTCCCTTGGCAGAATTAAGTTTAATCTCCCAATCGCGTCGTCCCGGTCAGAAAAACCAGGAAGACTGGAGATTGTTTTTTTTTTTAGTTCAGCCTTGACAAGAGGCTGGAATGTACCAATGCACAGTCAGCGGAGCAGAGGAAGGAACTGTATTGCTGTAACACTGACATCTCAAAAGCCCTTAGAAAGTCTCCCCTCCCATTGTGAAAGGTGGATCGATCCACCGTCTTCAGTTTTTCGCAGCATAAATCTTTGTTGAACAACTGAAGCACCACTTAAAAACATACAAATAATGTAGTGTGAATTTAAATAGCCTACGGGGAAAAAAGCTCATTTTCATTCATAAATAAACATTGATTCAAGTAACATAAAAACATTCTAGGATGGATCTAGAGCTAAACATTGCACACTAAGCCAGGTTCAGTATGGTTCGTCCCTCCGAAGCATGCGGTCTAACACAAGTGTGAGAAGCTTGCAGTGTGTGTAAGAGTGTAGTGTTTGAGGGGAGCGAGTCCTTTGGGCACGGTATGGGGTAGCTAGTGATTCTACAACACTAGGCTTCTCTCTTCTTCTGTAGTGTCAAACTAGCGGACTTTGGGTGCGTTCCAGGTCGTCTTTATTGCCGATTATCAGATTTCACAACGCCTGGAGAAGTGTTCAGCGTCTCAGAAACCACATTAAATGTCATATAGAAATCTACTGAGATTGCAATAGAGATGACATGGAACGCAGTCACAGGCTTCTCCAATAGGGAGGAGTCTATGCAAGTGTACATTAGCAAACAAGTGTGTGTGTGTGTGTCAGGCTTAGTACGAGTGTTGGATACCTTAGGGCCCCGTCCTCTATACTAAATGAGGAGTGGGCCGGAAATGCCACGCAAAACACAACCTAACCACAGACCTTATACACATGCACGCATCTGTAAAAAACAACTACAATTATCAGTAACATCAAACAAAAAAACTAAACCAAAAACATTGTATTGTGACTGAACATAGCCCCTTACTGCTGCATAGGAGCCCTGAGGCATCGGTCACAGCCTAGTCAGACTGGAAGGCAAAACCAAGTCAACAAAAGCCCACGGGAGAAAACAACCAGCGAGAGACAACACACAGAAACACAAAGAGCGTACATACACACACACACTGCTCAGTGGTCTCGGGTTCAGGGTTCGGAGAAGTGGGTCATCTTGATGACCAGAGAAATATAAAATATAATTCCCATTGAAGTCAGTGTGATGTGATGGGTGGACCGTCAACCAGGTTAAGTGTTCCCATTGGAGTAATTACATTTCTACGTTGGGGATCCCCTTCATTCCTTGGGCCTGAGAGGTGGAGGGGTCAGAGGTCAGCTCAGATTGCTGTAGTGTGTGTCTGCATAGAGGGTCTCTGTAGTAGTGGGAGCCACTGGCCTGACCGTGCTAGTGATGATGGAGGAAGATGAAGAGTAATGGCCATGTGTGTCATTGAAGGGGAGGGGGGGTGAGGGGATGTATGCACCTACAGTTGGATCAGAAACTCGACGCCGGCGCCTGCTGGTCCGTCCTGACCTGCCCTACTCATCCGCCTAACCTTTACACACCGTTAAAACACACACACACACCCCCCCGTCTTCCACTCGTGGGTCAGTCTGTCCTTCCCAAGTCAGAGGGAGGAACAAAAAAGGAGTAAGATTCTCCCAAAACAGTCATCAGTCAATCAAAACGAGGGGTGGTTCAAATCTGATTGGGTAGACTGTGATGATTGGCAGGGCTTGCGGGCCAATCAGGCAGGCAGCAGGGTGAGGGGGTGTGGTGGTAGTGGGAGGGGTGGAAGGGGTGGTTGTGGGGGTCAGTTCTGGTTGCAGGCTGGTTGGTACTCTGTCTCTCCAGAGGAGATCTGGGTCAGGCGCTTGCTGGAGCCCCACAGCTTACGAGTGATCTGGCCTGAACGCATCTGAGAAGAGTGGAGGAAAGGAGGAGGAAGTGAGGAAGAGGAGAGAGATGAGGAGGAGGAGGAAAGTGTGAAGTCAAAAGAAACAAACAAAAAGCAGGATATGATTTATGAGTGATCGGTTAGTTCAGAAATGTTGGAATGACGTAGTGCCAGTTCAAAACCAAAGCTTGGTTCACTTTGAGGCAGGTCCATTTGTATAAAAGAAAGGTGAGAGAAGTTGGGAGGGGATCAAATTATCAATTGATTCGAGGGTGATTCCCTGTGTCCCTCCCTATCCCATCATTACAGCCCCAGAGTTAACCTTACTTTCATGTCTACCAGTAGGGAGGAAGAAATCAGGGTTAAACCATTTTCACTTGAAGAGCAGGAAGACAATAAGGGTTAAACCATTTTCACTTGAAGAGCAGGAAGACAATAAGGGTTAAACCATTTTCACTTGAAGAGCAGGTGGGAATAAATTACAGCCTAGTGCATCTTATTATAGCGTAGCTTATTACTAATATAGTTTATATGGCTTGAATTTGCAGAGGTGTTCATCCAAGGCAATTCACAGCATGTCACAAATACATATTAAATCAGTCAATAATAATGACACTTCCGGTAAACAATATTGGACAACACCATCCCAAGGCCCAAAAATAAGTCATTCCTCGGTTAGAATGAGGTAAACGGAAGCCCATGTTTTCATTTCACAGTAATATTCCAGGAGAGGGTGTGTTGTATTCATTCAGAGGCGTTTATGGAATGTCTCAAGTGTTACTGTGTGTGTGGTTACCAATCCTTGCAGGGCAAGAATGGGCCAGGGTCCTGCTTCGCCCCAGAAACAGGGTCATGTTCATTAGGGCACGCAACAGAAAATTATTTGAAGTCTTACAACAGAAAACGGGGGGAAAAAGTCAAGGTAGCTCCTCCGCTGTTTGTCCGTTTTCTTCCGTTTGGTGCCTAATGAACACACCCGAGGTGTATGTGGCTAAGGAAGGACAGGTCATTTAGGACAAATTATTAGCACTACAACAGAGAGAGAATGGTATGCCGTGGTAGTTTGTAGGGTGAGTTTATGAAGTTCCCTCTGAGGTAAATACATTTGTTTTTTTATTGAATTGAGGGGGATGTTCTGCTCAGGGGGTCAGGGGTCAGGGCCCTGGGGGTTAAACATTAACTTGTCCCGGAGGCTCAGCCTGCGGGCGGGCGAGCGCACCCTCAGCGGGGCGAGCAGTGGCATTGCCATGAGGGGTGAGCCCTCCAGGCTCTGGGCGATGTAGTTTCTGAATGAGCTCTTTACCTCGGCCGGCTTGCCCACGCCCACAATGATCAGCTTGCCGTCCTGCAGGCCCACCAGCACGTGGCTCTGCTCCTTGGTGACAGACACGCAGCGTACAGGCACACGCATTGCCATGGGGGTGGCGCACAGAGACAGGCTGCCCGGAGGAGAGAGGAGGGGAGGGAGAGAGACAGAGTGAAGGGTTGGGTTAGACAGATAGAAAAATCCCTGATATATATATATTAATAATAATAATAATAATAAACTCTGTTGCATATATGATTTTGTTTTGGGCGGTGAAAACGTTTTCAGTGTAAACGACTAAAACCAGATATAAAGTATGTAGAAAAGATAAATGGAGATAATCTTTGAGAACTAACAAATCACCAAAATAAAAACTACAGAATTGAAAATGACAAAAACAATCAATTTAGAAGTATTAATATTGTTATATTTGAGTAAAGGAACACAGTATTAGACATGGTAAAATGCATAGAATTGCAGGAAATTAGCTTTAATACTGCAGTATTTTCTCTCAGCTCAATGCAAACATTTGTAAAAATGCAGGAAATGGGCTTAAAAAAAAAAAATGTTAAATCAGCTGTTCAGCGGCCATTGCCACCCTTACCACCTAAGAACCTTTTTGATACAGCAAAAACCCTGTAGATGCATGCGTGGAGTCACGCACACAGACAGACAAACACACACAGGAAACAAGGTCACCTGTACAGGTCTCGTATGGAGAGGAAGCCCTGCTCGCTGCCGATAACCAGGTACTCCCCGGACACACACATGTCTGTCACCTGCTCCTTCAGGCCCTCCGTACACAGGTGCTTCCCATTGACAGAGTACAGGTGCAGGCCGTTCTTATCCTAAACAGGGACAGGATGAGAGACAATCGGTACATTATGATTGGGTCCTGGTGTACATCTAGTGGTTAACTAGCGTTTTGCTAAGCATCATGTTGAGTTATGTATGACGTACTGTACCAACTAAGTCAGTCAGTCACTCACTAAGCAAATAACTCACTCCCCAACTCACTCACCCTCTGTAGCTCACCAACTAAGTCGCTCACCAACTAAGTCACTATGGCTTCATTCAGTCCAATTCTGATATTCTTTCCACTAATTGGTTCAATGACCAATCACATCAGATCTTTCTCTGAGCTGATCTAATTGGTCATGAATAATCATGAATATAGATCTGCATTGGGCTGTCCGTCTAAACACACACACACACACACACACACACACGCGCGCGCCGTAGCTGCCTGGTCAGACTCCTGCACCAAAACACATTAAGATTTTTTAGAGAAGACGATCACGACATTTTCAACTACATATTAAGAACATGTGTTAGTGTACCTTGAGCGTGGCCTTGCCCTCTACACAGGTGTGAACCACCACACACCCTTCATAAGAGATAGCCAGGTGCAGGATGGAGACCGGCAGGGAGCTCTCACAGGGCGGCCGCAGACACCGCATGTACTGGCCCCGACGCACCGTGTGGATGATCACCGTCCCGTCCTGGTACACAGAAACAAAACATCAACAAGATCCATCTATCAACCAACCCTCCAACCCCTTCGTCCTCCTGCATTCCTCCAACCTCCTGCATTCCTCCAACCTCCTGCATTCCTCCAACCACTCCAACCCCTTCATCCCACCAACCCCTCCATCCCACCAACCCCTCCATCCCCTTCATCCCTCCAACCTCTTACCCGTGATCCAGAGACGGCCATATCCAGCTCTGTGCTGATGCTGACGCTCAGTACCTCGTCAGTGTGTCCATACAGAACCTGTACCGGCTTGGGACACAGCCCCACCGGACAACCTCCCTGTAGGACACACACAGTCACACGCTCATACACCTGGGTAGTGTTCAGTAGGGCATACAGTAGTAAAACAGTTTGGAACCGAAAGCAGATATGTGTCAAACAGTTTCACTTCCTTTTTTCTTTTTTTGGTGTACTAACATCAAACGTTTCCACAGTAACAATGCAGTACAAATGCTTTCTAGTCAGTGTAGTGTATTCCAATAAACCCTCAGGCTTCATGATCTCACCTGCTGCAGCACCTGCCACACCATACAGGTGTTGTCCCTGGATCCAGAGATCAAGTGGATCCCACAGTAGTCTGTCGACAGGCACGTGACTATGTCTGCAGTGAGAGAGAAGACACCAAATAATTACTATACTGTATGTACAGACAGTGTGCGTGTGTGTCTGAGTGCATGTATGTGTGTGTGAGATCCATCCATACCCATGTGTCTGATGTGATGTCCCACAGTCTTTCCCTTGACCAGGGAGGTGACCCTCAGGCTGTTGTCCCAGTGGCCACCGCTGAACAGGAGCTTCCCGTCATGTGACACCACAAACAGACCTGCCGTCACCTCCACGCCCGGAGAGAAGGGCCCACCCAGGACCCGCTGGGTCCTAGAGAGAGGGGGGAGGAGCAGAGAGGAGGAGACCTCAGATACATACCTCACAGAACAACTTTATGACCAAGTAATGACATCAAGTGCCCTCCAAGGGTCTGTTCCAAAACATTTAAAGTGCATTCTTCCCATCTCCCATCCTGGAGATAATCACAGATCTGGATACACCATGGCAGAGTTTCCATCATACTGCGGTGACAAACCAAACATTCTCAGATGAGTGATTACTTCAAGGAATGGAGGTAAGAACTCAAACAGGGCTCCCAGTCTCCCAGTCAGACTACAACGCCCCATAGTTTCAAGTAGAAAAGGGGGCGGTGTTGGGGAGGGACTGACTTGGGGTTGGCCACGGTGGGGTCCTTGATGAAGGTAAAGTAGTTGGAGATATTCTTGTCATAAGGCAGCCAGCCGTGGGTTCCCATCAGACAGTTCTGACTCAGGGTCACCATAGTGTCTGGGCTGCCCTGGGTGATGAAGGAGTGGGACTGGTTTTTGGGGACCACGGCTTTCACCAGAGGCACGTTGTCATTGATCCCCTAAAAATCAACATTTATTTATGAAGTTGTTTTTCAATAAAACGATTTTCATAAAGTACTTTACAATAATCAACAAAGAGGGTCATGATCATATGCTTTAGTGTGTGTGTTTTCAAAACTAACCTCGACAAAGAAGGACTTGAGTTCGGCAAGGTGCTCGAAGATGCTGAGTGGCGAGGCGTCTAGTCGACCTTTCCTCTTCTCCACCTCCTCCAGAGAAAGACGTACTGGGTGTGGCTCCTGTACACACAGACAATACATCACTATAGCCCATCTAAAATACCTGATCTAAACCAGTGATTCTCAGCTAAATATCCCCGAGTAACCCCACCAGCACCCATTTCTGTTGTAGCCCTGGCTAAACTAATCACCAAGCTGTTGACGAGTTTAATAAGGTGTTTGTCTGATGCTACAACAATGAGTACTGTTGAAGGTCCTCAAAGACCAGAGATGGGAATCACGGTTCTAAATAACCTGTTAAAGTCTCATTCCCAATGATTCCTAATTGACCGGTTCATCCCTCAGTGTTCCAATGGGCTCATATCACGAGGAAGGCCTGGGAGGTTCCTCCCGGTCAGGTCAAGCCTTGTGTGTTTTCTCCAGTACCTTGAGCAGCTGGCAGGGTGTCTGTCCAAAGTTACTGATCATCCCCTCTACGGCTTTACGCTCCTTCTCATCAGTGATTGCATCCAGGTCCACCGCCCCTACAGCAAAACCAGAGACAAACGCTTCAGTAAAGTGTCATAATATAGCAATCTAGCGTTTCTTTAGCATGAGTGTTATTGTATCAGTCTATGGGCTTTAGTGTTAGCATCCGTACCTTTGTAGGTGCAGCGTTTCTTTAGCATCAGTGCTATTGTATCAGTCTATGGGTTTTAGTGTTAGCATCCGTACCTTTGTAGGTGCAGCGTTTCTTTAGCATCAGTGCTATATTATCAATGAGAGTCTATGGGTTTAGTGTTAGCATCCGCACCTGTAAGATGCTATGGATAAGAGCATCTGCTGAATGACCAAAATGTAAATGTACCTCCACAGGTACCGCGTTTCTTTAGCATCAGGGCTATTTTATGAGTGGGAGTCTTGGGGTTTAGTGTTAGCCTCCGTACCTTCGTAGGTGCAGCGTTTCTTTAGCATCAGGGCTATTGTATGAGTGGGAGTCTTTGGGTTTAGTGTTAGCGTCCGTACCTTCGTAGGTGCAGCGTTTCTTTAGCATCAGGGCTATTGTATGAGTGGGAGTCTTTGGGTTTAGTGTTAGCGTCCGTACCTTCGTAGGTGCAGTAGTAGAAGACATTGAGGGCCTCCACGGCCGCGGGGCCTCGCTGTTTGTAACCGAAGATCAGATCGATCCAGTCTTGCAGGTGGGCCGATACGTACTCAGACTCCTGTTACACAACACACACACACACAAAGGCCAAGACACACACATTTTTAACCCCCTCAGCAATAAATCACTAAATACTACTCTCTGTGGAATGCATTTCTCCTGCACATCATGGTAATAGAATGTGTGTGATCCAATTGTGTTAGAGGTTTTTCTCCCCCCTTGGGACAAAGCATTATGGTAATGGTGACCGTCCATGAGAAAAGGAGGCTCACCAGGGCTTTCCTGTGCTTATAAATGAAGTCCTCTGGAGACTTGGCCCATTTAGGCAGGATGACATCATTCACCCTCTCCTTGGAGATCTGCAGGCGCCCCAGATCAAAGGCTAGAGGGAGCGAGAGAGGAGGATGAACAAAGGACGGGGGAGTGAAAGTGGATTCCATCAGAGTGGCAGTGTGACCAGATAAAAAGAAAACAGACTAAATAACATTTTCAACTGAAATCCTCAGTTTCTACAATTCAGGGTGTAACTGGGTCAGTTATAGATTTAGTCCGATTTGAACAAGTTCCAGTGTTCCACAATCTGAACCGGTCCAGTCGAGTCCAGATGTTCTCTGATTGACTGTGTGAACACCACCACAGGAGGCGTGTTAGTACGGACAGTCAGTCAACATAGCCAGCGTGTCTGTGATTCTCTACAGACACGGAGCTCATCTCACCGTTCTGATTCTCCAGGAACTCCGGGAAGTAGAAGAACTCTGGGATGAGCTCCTTGACGTCGTTGGGGTTGTCCGTGAGGGTCTGCCACAAAGCTGGGATGGAGTGGAACTGGCGGTCCGCACAGTCAAACCTGGACCGAGGGAGGAAGACCAACAGCCAATGGCCTTAAAGTATGCCATAGTACTAGAGACCGGATGGTTTTGCTGACCATGTGACCTGACCAAGACAAACTGTGAATCTAGTAAGGCTGTAGCTCGGTGAGAGAAAGACTTCTGGCCTTACTGACATCAGTACAATAGCACCTCTCCAGACAAGAGCATAGATACATTTGATTGTTAGTTGGAACACACGTGTAATCACAGAACTAGAATGACTAGAACGCACAAAGCTGCTCAGACCACAGCAATTTGACTGGTACAACCCGAGCACTGATAACTCCATGGACTTTAATGCTGTTAACTTCTGGCCTGAGTTTTCTAGTCTGATTCCCCCCCACCAAAACCCATTGCTTTTACCGTCCACTCTGTAGCGCGATGTGGAGGGACGTGAAGGGTTCCACGCGGATGAGATAGTGCATGACTCCTGCTGCGTTGGAGTAGTGGGTACCGTAGTGGAACCGGTCGATGGTCCCCGTGGGGTCCTCAAAACTCTCATACCTACAGACAGGGAGACGTGAACTTAACATTATAATTACTTACTACATTTACTACAACAGAATCCAGTTATTTGCCCTCAAAGAGACATTTCCTCAACGGGAATAAAGTGTTGTATTGCAGTAAGTCTAATTCTATGGACGAGGACACTTATGTAGTGAAGAGAATGAATGAATACACTGCCACCCTGGAACGTGTCACGTAAATGCCAGTATGTAGACGCAGCAGCGGCTCAGTGAGAGAGGTTGAGAGAACGTACTTCTCCCGTACAGCCTTGGCGTTCCGCTCGTTGAGTACGGCCACGGGCTTGGACAGGTCCCGGAACACCCCTGGGTCTGTCAGGTCCAGCTCCTCTGACGTGTAGTCCGACAGGATCCAGGGGAACTGGATACACACACACACAATTAACTAAACCATGAACACCCTTTAGAAGAGCACCAAGATGGTATATTCCACATCTTCCCCCATAGGGTCCGTGTTAACAGAACGTACCACTGGGTACTGAGACAGGTCGTTGTAGGTTCGGCCCGCGATGGTGTTCAGCTGGATCAAGTAGTCAAAGTTGGTCATCTCTCGGTTCACCCATTTCTACCAAAGACGAGAGAGAGAGGTTTAACACAACCTGTCAACACAATACCTGAGACCATACTGACTACTTAACATGGGTCATGCTCAGTAGGGCACAATGTAACAAAACATTTTGCAAAAAATAATACATCTGTTCTTATAAGACCAGCTCAGGGAGTATCACCTCCGTTTCAAACCACTTCCTCCCTACTGAACACGACCTTGATCTCCCATGTCAATGTTTGACCCCTGACCTGTGTGAGTCCGGAGGCCTTGAGCAGCTCCTGTGGTGAGCGTGTGCCGTACAGGCTGAGGGAGCGCAGCAGCAGCATCCTACTGTACACCTTGTTCCGCACCTGTCAATCAAACCACACAGAACATTCCAACATGAGGGGGTCTGTTCAAAAGTGTGAAATCTTTCAGAATGCTCAGATCAAAATATATTATGTAGAACAGATATGATGGCCTGTCATGTAGAATAGGGAGTAGTACAGGTTCTATTTGTTCTTAACGTTTTACTGTACTCAACACACCCCAGTACTCCAGGCCTATGTAGTCATTCCTTCTACATAAGTGTTTCCCAAACCCCTCCTCAAACACCCCCCATCTACTTACTTGATCTATTCCAGGACTAGCCCTTGATGAGTTGAATCAGGTGATGTGCTAGCTCTGGAATAGACCAAGTAGTGAAATGGATAGGGGTACACCGTTCTCAATCCACATAAAAAGCAGATCCCAGAACTGACCTCTTTCTTAAAGTTGAGGAAGTAGTTGGTCTGGTCTATGAGGAAGATCTCCAGGGCCGAGCGGCGGAGGTTGTACCTTCGCAGGTGGATCTCCCGGATCTGAGATAGAGGCCACTTAAAGTCCTGACCAACACCTGGAAGGACAGACAGGGGGACAGACAGGGGGTTGGTTATGTATAATACACAAGGCCAGGAGTTTGACCTAACTAGGGACTTGACCATGGCAAAACTCCAGGCCCGAATATTAACCCTACGTCATTACATTATATGATGTGTATTGCATGTGGGAGCAGCTGCACCTCTATGTCTAAGACAACACAATGAGTCTTTAACAGTGTGGTATGTATGTATTGTACATGTCTAGTCATGACAGCTACACCTCTATGTTTAAGACAACACAATGAGTCTTTAACAGTGAGGTATGTATCTATTGTACATGTCTAGTCATAACAGCTACACCTCTATGTCTAAGACAACACAATGAGTCTTTAACAGTGTGGTATGTATGTATTGTACATGTCTAGTCATAACCCATCCATAACCTCTGGTTTATCAACTCCTGCTACACTCGCTCACTCTCCTTCAGCCTCCCTTCCTCTCTCCTTCTTCCTAAAAGCAACTTTTCCTCTAACCCCACTATTTCATCCCTTCTTCCTCCCCTCCCTCCTCTTTCAGGAGAACCCTCCCTACGACCCTCCTATCTTCCTCCCTCTCTCCTCACCCTCCTCCTTCTCTGTGCTGCTGTCATAGAAGTAGATGTGCTGGGTGGTGAGCTCCAGACGTCCAGGGCTGACATCCACCTGGGTGACCAGCTCACAGTCCTCCCACAGAACCAGCTTCTCCTTCTGGCCTGCCTCCTCCACGTCCCCCCTGGAAAGAGAGAGCGAGACAGCGAGAGAGATAGAAACAGACAGATAGGTGACCAAGTCCATTCACGTTTGTAGTCAAAGCCACCTAACAGTCCACGACAGACACAACACACAACATTAGTAGACAACGTTGAGAGTACTGACGTGTTGTTGGTCGCTGCGGGGTCGTCTTCAGGCAGCTCCAGAATGTCATCCTCCAGGTCGCTGACCTTCACCTGCTTGACCGCCTCCAGCAGTAAGGACTCAGATGTCACCTTCTGCTGCTGGACACCTGGGGGACAAGGGAGAGGAAGAGGAGGAACAAGAGGCAGAGGACAAAGAAGATGAAGAGAAACAGGAACAAGAGGCAGAGGACAAAGAAGATGAAGAGGAAGAGAAACATGAACAAGAGGCAGAGGACAAAGAAGATGAAGAGGAAGAGAAACAGGAACAAGAGGCAGAGGACAAAGAAGATGAAGAGGAAGAGAAACAGGAACAAGAGGCAGAGGACAAAGAAGATGAAGAGGAAGAGAAACAGGAAGAGGAGAAGGGTCCGTGTCTACAGCTAACATTATGGTTTATTCAGACTCCAGCGATGCCTTGTCAAGGGAACCAGTGAAGCTGCCTCTCTTACCCAGGTTGTCCCTGAGAGCGCTGGCCTGCCGGTGGTCCTCATAGTTGTAGTTGGGCACCAGTTTGAGTCTCATGCGGGAGTAGTTCTCCGCGCTGGACACTCGCCAGTGCATCTCACTCTGCTGCCTGAGAAAACAACAGACAGGAGAACGTCAACCAAGTTGCATGAACTGAAGAACAAACTGAACGCAAGAGAGACACACAGAAACTCTCGCCACTGTGCTTCTGCCTCTGTATTGATGGCTCTTTGGGGTTTTAGGAGGGGTATCTGTAAAGCACTTTGTGATAAACTGCATTGATGGCTCTTTGGGGGTTTTAGGAGGGGTGTCTGTAAAGCACTTTGTGATAAACTGCATTGATGTCTCTTTGGGGGTTTTAGGAGGGGTGTCTGTAAAGCACTTTGTGATAAACTGCATTGATGTCTCTTTGGGGGTTTTAGGAGGGGTGTCTGTAAAGCACTTTGTGACACCTGCTGATGTAAAACAAAAAGGTGTTATAAAATAAACTGCATTGATTGACTGACTGGTGGACAACAGTTCTTTGGCTGATCATGTGTTTGCCGGGGTGCTGAAGTAATTACCAATGAAGTCCTATAATCATATATAATACTGTATATATAATAATAAATAGTGTGTGTGTGGCCGTTACCTGTCTGCCCAGGGGCCTCTCTCACACACCAGGCTGCGGCGTGCTCCTCTCCACTGCCTGAGGACGGCGCTGTGCTGGCTGTGAAGCTGCTTCAGCATGCTGTTGTATCGCAGGTTCTCCTGCCGGCCGCGCCGAGAGAAGGGCCCCACAAACTGCTCCTGAGGGACGGCGGGACGAGGAACGGGGAGTCAGTGTGTTCTGGTGTGGAGAACACCACACAAGGCAATATGCTCTGTGTTACTGTGGTCTGACATTTCATTTCCATGATACAGCAGTATTATGGACAGCTCAATATGAAGTGGACCTTACTCGGATCTGTGTGTCTGTGTGTGTGTGTGGTGTGTGTCTGTGTGTGTGTGTGTGTGTGACCTGGAAGCGTATCTTGCTCTCTCCCCTCTCCCTCTCTCTTTTGTGCAGGTTGACCATGAAGCTTTCATAGCACTCCTTCCAGAACAGAGCCATGGTCTCGTGACCCTGGCTAAACGTCTCAATCTCATACTGCTTCATGTAGGGGATGATCTGAGGACAGAGAGAGAACCAATTCAACTACTTCTTTTGTTCATCTCAGGCTCGCTCTCTCAACACCGGAGATTGATGTATTTTCTCATCTTTAAGGTTGATCTTCAAATTTCTCAACACGTTTCTTGCTGCTCTTCAAGAGTTGAATGACTTAGCAATGATTTAGTAAGGCATTGAACCAGCTCCTCACGTATTTGTCGAGGTAGACCCTCCACTCGGGGGAGTTGCAGTAGAGCTGGAAGTCCTCGAAGAAGGAGGGGCTGCCGTTGGTGTCAGGCAGCTGGGGGAGGTGCAGCTCCATGTACAGCAGCTTGTTCACCTGCAGACACAACAAGATATTACAAGAGATTAGAAAATAATCCAAAGTGGTGTGAGGTATTGACATACTACAGACTAGTGGCTAGTAATCCTGGACTACAAAGCATATTCAAAAGAGATTCCATTGAAATCTCTCTTTAGTCCAGGACTATGTTTAATCTGTGTCCTAGACACCGACCCTTGGTGTGACAAATGTTTTGTCTATGTGCCAAGGTTTTGCCGTTATTTAAGAAAACAGTCAGCAAGTCTCTTTGGAATGTTTGATACGGATTCTACTTCATTGTGACTGTTCATCATGCATGTCTTTTCGTGTCTGAGCTTGAGTGTGTGTGTGTGCCTGCGCGTGGATGTGTGTGTGTGCCTGCGCGTGGATGTGTGTATGTGCCTGCGCGTGGATGTGTGTATGTGCCTGCGCGTGAGTGTGTACCTTGGAGAGCAGCGTGCGGAGCAGGGGCACCAGGCACATATAGGTCTCCTCTGTCTGCCCCCCTACAGAGCGTCTCAGGATGCCCTCCACCTTGCCCAGCAGGTAACACGCCTCGTCCTGAGTCTCCACGCTCTTGGTCTGCAGGATGCCGTTCAGCTTGGCTGTGGCCAAGGCACACACCTGGCAGGAGAGGAGATCACTTACATACACAGCTTATCTGGAGGTGATAAAAACATTCATATAAAGACAAGCATCCTGAATAAGATGTGACACCTGGTAGTGGGGTTATAGTGGGTTATAGTGCCTTCTATGAGACTTCGTGTGAGGCGGGTCGCCCTCAAGGGGGACTAAGCTGAAAAGGTTTGAGTACCACCGGTAGACTGAAAGTAGAGGTATGAAGTGTACAGTTGAACCCACTAACTAAGTTCCACTGGAAAAAAGCATCTGCTAAATTACTCAAATGTACATGTAAGAGTGTGTGTATGTGACACTGGACAGATTCTCACCTGGGGGTCTTCCTGGGCCATGAAGCCCAGCAGAAGCCTCAGGCCCACCTGAGACAGCTGCAGCCACTGGGCCCCTGACGAGTACCACACCATGAGACTGTCCATCAGAGTCACTGTCTCCTCCAGGACCTAGAAGAAAACAATCAATGAATCAAATCCCCTCTAACATGGCTTGTGTTACTCAATTGGTTTATAATTATTTAACAAAGCCTAATTGTGGATTGCAGTCACTCTTAGGCCATAGACTGCTTTCAATGTAACAAATGTCTTCATATGTCAAATCACTGAACTATCACTTTACAATGGTATGACATTCACACATACTGGCAAAGATGTCGCTACTCCTAATAACAATACCTTCTCTGTCCACAGGGTGGGGTTGACCAGGCCCTCCGCCTGCAGGAAGTCCTGCACAACGTGGAGCAGCCGCACAGCGTTCTCGGTGTGCTGGGGCAACATGGCCGCCGTGGCCTCCCGGTTGTCAGTCACAGCCCACTCCAGCATCCTCTCCATCAGACTGGGTGAGAGGGAGGGAGGGAGGGGTGGGAGATGGGGATAGAAAGAGAGGAAAGAAGGATAACAGAGGAGTGGAGGAAATTAAGAGAGAGAGACAAACAAAATGTGAATAAACACCAGAGAACCAGACCCCCACTTCAAGACTGATGTGACTGAACACAAAACACATTGAACAGCCACAACTACAGTCGTCAAGTCACCCTGCAGACTGGTTCCTACTCCTCACGTCACCCTGCAGACTGGTTCCTACTCCTCACGTCACCCTGCAGACTGGTTCCTACTCCTCACGTCACCCTGCAGGCTGGTTCCTACTCCTCACGTCACCCTGCAGGCTGGTTCCTACTCCTCACGTCACCCTGCAGGCTGGTTCCTACTCCTCACTACAGTCGTCACGTCACCCTACAGGCTGGTTCCTACTCCTCACTACAGTCGTCACATCACCCTGCAGACTGGTTCCTACTCCTTACGTCACCCTGCAGGCTGGTTCCTACTCCTCACTACAGTCGTCACGTCACCCTGCAGACTGGTTCCTACTCCTCAAGTCACCCTGCAGGCTGGTTCCTACTCCTCACGTCACCCTGCAGGCTGGTTCCTACTCCTCACGTCACCCTGCAGGCTGGTTCCTACTCCTCACGTCACCCTGCAGGCTGGTTCCTACTCCTCACGTCACCCTGCAGGCTGGTTCCTACTCCTCACGTCACCCTGCAGGCTGGTTCCTACTCCTCACGTCACCCTGCAGGCTGGTTCCTACTCCTCACGTCACCCTGCAGGCTGGTTCCTACTCCTCACGTCACCCTGCAGGCTGGTTCCTACTCCTCACGTCACCCTGCAGGCTGGTTCCTACTCCTCACGTCACCCTGCAGGCTGGTTCCTACTCCTCACGTCACCCTGCAGGCTGGTTCCTACTCCTCACGTCACCCTGCAGGCTGGTTCCTACTCCTCACGTCACCCTGCAGGCTGGTTCCTACTCCTCACGTCACCCTGCAGGCTGGTTCCTACTCCTCACGTCACCCTGCAGGCTGGTTCCTACTCCTCACGTCACCCTGCAGGCTGGTTCCTACTCCTCACGTCACCCTACAGACTGGTTCCCACTCCTCACTACAATCGTCACATCACCCAACAGGCTGGTTCCTACTCCTCACTACAGTCGTCAAGTCACCCTGCAGTCTGGTCCTACTCCTCCTCAATAATTTTTTGTAACAAAATGGGTCTTTTTAAACTAATATCTTTGTGAGACTGAAACTTTTTAATTGAACGTAATATCTCGTGTTTGTTGTCTAAATGGAACTGTGCATTCTGCATATTTTCAGTCTTGTCAACTGAGAATGAAATAAATCAAACGTAAAAAATGCCAGTGTGTCCACCTGAGCTTGATGTGGTCCACAGGCAGCAGCAGCTCGTTGGTAGTGCCCAGCTTGGTGAGGGCAGAGAACACCTGCCCCCGCTCCAGCCAGGCGGCATCGTCCGAGCCCTCCACGCCTCGCCACATTACGCACAGCACGATCTCCAGCAGCATGCGAGACAGCTCCTCCTCCGTCCGCTAGTGGGAGACAGAGAGGAGGGAGTCAGTGAGAGTCACATCCAGGTACAGATAGACAAACACAAAGGGGGTTCCCTCCCACCCCCAGCCTCCATGGTGTGGTTTGACCCCCCCATGTCTGGCCCTACTGACGACAGTCCCATGGGAGAATCTCAATTGCATTACCTTGACTCCTCATGTCCTCTCTCCCCACCCCATTCTGAAAACCCATCCAAAACATAAGGACCTCTGACTTTCTCATCCAATGGGTTTTGAGAAGGAGACGAGGAGAGAGGACGCGAGGAGTCAAGGAAACGCAAATTGAGATTGTCCCCATCTATAAGATGAGAGGGAGAGGTGGCTCCCTAGTGAGGCAGTGACATTTTATAGCTTTATAAGTCTGTGGGGGATCAGAGGACCTGAGGGACATAGGAACACTCTGGCACCACAGTGGAAACCAATAGGGTGGATACACAAGCCCCCAATAGGGTGGATACACAAGCCCCCAATAGGGTGGATACACAAGCTCCTAATAGGGTGGATACACAAGCCCCCAATAGGGTGTATACACAAGCCCCCAATAGGGTGGATACACAAGCCCCCAATAGGGTGTATACACAAGCCCCCAATAGGGTGGATACACAAGCCCCCAATAGGGTAATCTGGATCCCTACCAGGAATTAGCTTTCAAATATCCAATTTGAGCAGCTGAAGGAAAGGAAGACAATTTATACAATTGATATACAGCCATTGTGACTAGTCAGACTTCCTAGGGCCTTCAGGGAACCACCTAGAGGAAACCACTTTTATCTATTGATATACAGCCACTGTGACTGGCTAGCTACAATGAAGACGAGAGGAAACCACTATAGACAGATGTCTCACCTCAGCACAGCTGAACGACTCCCCCAACGACATGTTGTCGCTGAACAGGAAGCTGTCCTCGGTGAGGGACGCCGCCGAGGCATCTGGGAAGGCCTTGGCTGACGCCTCCAGCGGCGATGGCGTGCTGACCATGCTCCCCGGCGTCTGGTTGCCGCTCTCCCCGCCCTCGTAGGCACTCATGTGGGACAGGTCCAAACTCAACCCCCCTGCTTTCCCTCCCCCAGACGCCCAGGGCTTGAGCAACAGGCCCTCCCCAATCTGACTAACGGGCGTGTCCAGAAGCGAAAGCACATCCCCATTTTCAAGACTATCCACTGATCTTCTGGAGCTCATGCTGAGGCGGTCTTCATCCACCAGTCTCCCGGCGCTGCCTGCTCGGCCCCTCCTCTCCAGGGGCAGTTCTAGGCGGCTGCCGCTGCCCCGGCTGAGGTCCAGGCTGCAGGTGCTGGCAGCGTCGCCCCGCCCCGGGCCGCCCTCGCAGGGGGAGCGCAGGAACAGCCTCATCAGGGTCTCCTGCCAGCACAGCTGTCTGGAGATCTCCCGCGCCGCGTCCTGCTGGGACTGGAGGAGCTGGTACAGCTAGAGGGAGAGAGAGCAGTAGTATTACTACCCAAGTATTCATTATTGTTCATTCAACATTACTGACCTGTTATTTATTATTCAATGAGTATTATGCTTATGTTATTTATTTATGTCATCAATGATTGAATCTTTTTTGGGGGATGGAGAAAGAACAAGGGATGCAGGGAGGGAAGGAATGATAGTGAGGGAGAGAGAGAGAGGAAGGATAGAGAGGCGGGGGAAGGGGAGAGAGGGCGAGGAAGGATAGAGAGGGGGGGAAGGATAGAGAGGCGGGGGAAGGGGAGAGAGGGGGAGGAAGGATAGAGAGGGGGAGGAAGGATAGAGAGGGGGAGGAAGGATAGAGAGGGGGGAAGGGGAGAGAGGGAGGAAGGATAGAGAGGTGGGAAGGATAGAGGGAGGATAGAGAGGTGGGGGAGGAAGGATATAGAGGGGGAGGAGGAAGGATAGAGAGGTGGGAAGGGTAGAGGGAGGATAGAGAGGTGGGAAGGATAGAGGGGGGATAGAGAGGGGGGAAGGATAGAGGGGGGATAGAGAGGGGGAGGAAGGATAGAGAGGGGGGAAGGTGGGATAGAGGGGGAGGAGGAAGGATAGAGAGGGGGAAGGGTAGAGGGAGGATAGAGAGGTGGGAAGGATAGAGGGGGGATAGAGAGGGGGGAGGAAGGATAGAGAGGGGGAAGGCGGGATAGAGAGGAGGGAGAGATAGGGGAGGAGGGAAGGATAGAGAGGGGGGTGGATAGAGAGGGGGGATGGATAGAGAGGGGGGATGGATAGAGAGGGGGGATGGATAGAGAGGGGGGATGGATAGAGAGGGAGGATGGATAGAGAGGGAGGATGGATAGAGAGGGAGGATGGATAGAGAGGGAGGATGGATAGAGAGGGGGGGATGATAGAGAGGGGGGATGATAGAGAGGGGGGATGGATAGAGAGGGGGGGATGATAGAGAGGGGGGATGGATAGAGAGGGGAATGGATAGAGAGGGGAATGGATAGAGAGGGGAATGGATAGAGAGGGGAATGGATAGAGAGGGGAATGAATAGAGAGGGGAATGGATAGAGAGGGGAATGGATAGAGAGGGGAATGGATAGAGAGGGGAATGGATAGAGAGGGGAATGATAGAGAGGGGAATGGATAGAGAGGGGAATGAATAGAGAGGGGAATGAATAGAGAGGGGAATGAATAGAGAGGGGAATGAATAGAGAGGGGAATGGATAGAGGGGAATGGAGAGAGGGGGGAATGGAGAGAGGGGGGAATGGAGAGGGGGGAATGGAGAGAGGGGGGAATGGAGAGAGGGGGATGGATAGAGAGAGGGGGGTGGATAGAGAGGGGGATGGATAGAGAGAGGGGGATGGATAGAGAGAGGGGGATGGATAGAGAGAGAGGGGATGGATAGAGAGAGAGGGGATGGATAGAGAGAGGGGGATGGATAGAGAGAGAGGGGGATGGATAGAGAGAGGGGGGATGGATAGAGAGGGGGGGGGTGGATAGAGAGCGGGGATAGAGTTTTAGGAAGATCAAAACCAGATATTTTAGCACAAGTTTATAATCCCTTTTAAAATGCCTTCATTTCAAAGATTTCAAAGTAATATCATCCATTTATGGTTGATGTAGTGATTTAATTATTATGGATATCAACATCTGGTATGTAGGAAGATGTCTGTTTCGACCCTGAGAACCGGGTATGTGTGTCGTTTTAATAACTTAGTGTGTGTGCTCTGTTCCCTCACCCTATTGCACACGAGCAGGCGTACGCTGGGCCCGGCCCGGTGAGTCAGCTGGACCAGGGCCATAAGGTCCTTGTAGCTCACCACATGATCTAAGGGGGGGTCAAAGGTCAACATGATAAGCCATAGCCATATAATTTAGTCGAGTACACATTGACTGAATCTCATATTACCTGTTGGGCCACACCATAATACTGGGTCATGTTCAGTAGGGCACACCGTATAAAAACATATCTCAACGGAAGGCAGAAAAGCATGTTCAGGAAGTACCTCACTGTTTGAAAACGTTTTCTCTCAGCTGAACATAACCCTGATTGATCTGTCCATATAGCTGAATGGGTAAAACAATAACCTGAAGTACACTGGAGAAACATTGATTTCCTGCCCTTTGCCCATACAAACCTCACTGCAGAACCGCCCTGACTCTCTCCAGCCATTCATTCAGTCATTTATTTATAGAGAGGAAGCCATTCTCTGCAGTCTACACTCCGTCCAACTTCAGCCTCACTCCCGCCAATCAATTAACCCTCAACGCTTCATTGATTGGCCACTAAATCAAACTCCAATGGAGTCATGGGAGTAGATCCAGCCAATCAAAACTATTCAAGGGCTGAACACCACATCTACAAAGGTCTATAGGGACAGCTGGGTGAAGCGGAGTCAGTTCTCATTCTTTTTTATTGGCCAATGAAATGAAACCACTTCACCTGCGTTACTGTAGATATTGCTTGGGTAAAAAAAATATATATAGATTTTTTTTTTTTTTTAAATCACCAAACACATTTGTATTGCCTTATACTTTAGTAATACTAATTGGTTTGCTGTTTAGTATGTATTTGTAAAGTTCCCACGAATTACCCTTCGGACACAATAACTATTTGGGGGTGGCAGGGTAGCCTAGTGGTTAGAGCGTTGGACTAGTAACAAACCTGTCCTTCTGCCCCTGAACAGGCAGTTCACCCACTGTTCCTAGGCCGTCAATGAAAATAAGAATTTGTTCTTAACCGACTTGCCTGGTTAAATAAAGGTAAAATAAATAAAAACATTTTTTTATTGAATTGAAAAACAATGTTGATGATTGGCTGTTGAAGGAGCCGTTTCCAACCGTAGTGATCTAGTCCCCAGAAACATATTTGAATGGTGTGGTGGACACTGACAGGGTGAGAGAAGGGGTGGGAGGGACACCGACACCCACCTGTGTGGAGCACCTGGTTGAGCAGGCTCTTGACGAGGGAGGGGGTGACGTGGAGGTCAGAGAAGAGCAGGGAGAGACCAGAGTATCCCACCTCCCTCAGCTTCAGCCTCTGCTTGTTCTTCTCATAGACACGGTCGCAGCGCAGCATGCGGTCAAACATCTGGACTCTCACACACGGCAAAGACCATTAAATGATGTTACATTAGCAGCATTGAATGTCTGAAAGAGAAGGGTCTTGTATACTACCTCGTGAAAGTATTGACTCATCTGCACAACATACAGACCTACTCCACATACAAACCTTCTCCACATTTTCAAAGTAATTAAAAATATATTTTTTTAAATCCAGAACATTTCTAGGCCAGTAAGTTCTCCATGTCTAACACAAACTCGGAAGTCGTCAAAACCACAACACACTTAAACATTCCCGTGTGTGTGTGTGTGTGTTGGTACGTGTGAGGAGGTCCCTCACCTTGAAGACGAGCTCTCGGAGGCGGTCTGAGTGTTTGGTGTTGAGCAGCAGGGCGTAGCAGGAGTCGGCCGCCCCCGGCTCAAACAGAAGCAGGAAAAGCTGGTCCCTGGCAGCACTGGTCTGGAGCAGACTGAGCAGCAACTCTATCACTCCACACAGCTAGAGGGACACACACACACACAAACACACACTTGGTTAGCAACTCCACCAAGGCGCACACACACACACTAGGATTAAATTAAGTGGAGAGAGCAAGTAAATGACGAGTGTGGTTTCAGGGACTGAACAGCCTAATAATGGGTCGGATGGAGAGAAGACAAACTGTGGAGGATGAACACTTGACATTGCAGTGAGCATATGTCACATGCCATGATGTCACAGGCCGTGTATAGAAACCTATGTAAGAGGATAAGACAAACAGGAAAAAGAGCTGGAGAAAAGGAGGGAGAGAGGAAGGACACGGACACACAGGAAACAGATCCTCATTGAATGCCAGGCGTATAAATCCTGTGTGAAGTGAGTGGATGGGAAGCTGGGCCTTGAGAGACAGAGACTTGCCGCAGTCAGTTAAACAGAGCAGGCAGCTGAAGGCTATTAGGGGGGGAAAGCTTTCTTCCAGAGGCCTAGGTAACCAGCAGGCCAGAGACCAGGGCTGTCCTTAGTGTAGCCGCAGGCTGGAAACACACAGCCCTCACCACTGTGCCAGGCACAGAGCAGGCAGCTGTTCCCTCATAGGCACCACAGCAGGCAGCTGTTCCTCATAGGCACCACAGCAATGGCCCTCATAGGATTTCTAAGTGATATTCCAGTACATGGATATTGAAGACAACTTGGGCTTATTCAGATGGGGTAAATAAGTGAGAGAGGTTGAATTGCACTCGGTCTTCCACATCGGGTAATAGCCAGTCTATTAACCATCTCATCTTCAATATTACTCATATGGAGTGGAGTCCTCTGACTACAGGACATCAACTTTCTCCATGTTAATCCATGATACGATGCATGGCTTCATTAGCGTTAATATTGTAACAGAGACAAAGATTCTGACAAGTCATGGACCCGTCATCTGTCCGTTCCTCCCTTCCATCCATCCCTCACCTGTTCCTCGTCTCCGATGGCGGCGATGTATCCCAGAATGCTGTGCATCTCCTCCTGGGTCATACCCTTGCTGATGTAATACTTCAGGAGGCCGCAGAGGGACAATCGGATGGTCTGATTGTCGTCTTCACTAAGATCTCCCTCCCTGCTGACACTCTTACTGACAGATTTAGAATCATTTATTTAAAAAAAAACATATGTTTAACATAAATATTATTTTATGAGAAATCAAGTTGACTGTAGAACTTGTACATTTATTACAATACATACATCTCATGTAACAGATGGAGCTAGAGTAGGACAATTATGAATCATGAGTAAAAACCAGAAGCTGAGCATTATGGGAGATGGAGTCCCACCCGTAGTAAAGGCGAATGGTGTCCAGTAGAAATTGAACTCCGTATTTCTTCCGGAACTGCTTCCTGTTTTCTTTGATGACGGTGGACATGTACTGGATGTGACCTTCATCACCACGAGAAAGATTGACAAGAGTCACACAGGGATGGATAGGTTACATTCTAAAAGTAATCCATTAGTTACCTGCCCAAAAATGGAATCAGTAACAGAACTTTTGGATTACCCAAACTAATTTAATATTGATTACTGTCAGTTACTTTTGGATTACGTTCCCCTTAAGATGCATTATGCCGCGTTCATGTTCCAGTCGGAACTAGGAAACTCTGAAATTTCCGACTGGCTAACTGGTTGAAGTTATACACGTGTCGCGTTCAACCAGTTAGCAAGTCCGAAACCTCAGAGTTCCGACTAGCATGTGAAGGTGGCATTAGAAGTAGACAAAAAGGGTCCATCAAACACATGTGGTGTGTCATTATAGTGGTCTCTGACTTGCTTAGGTGGAACAAACTTCAACTTGTTCCTGGATTTGTAACCAATCACACTCTCATATCGACTAACACGTGAACCCCCCCGCCACACAGACCCATGGTCCCAGGTGCTCACCGATGCGCAGGGGGAAGTCTCCCAGGTTCCAGATGCTGAAGTTGAACAGAAGGTGTGTGTGGAGCTGCTGCAGCAGCTGCTGGTTCTTTTCGTAGGTAACCTGCTCCACCAGGAGCTGAGCAGACACCAAGACACTCACATCCACCAGACTGGCAGGCAGCTACACAGAGAGAAATACACACATGTCAAGAGAGAGACTCAATAAGAGAGGAGAAAGTAGAGAGAGAATGACAGAGACAAAGAGAGCAAGAGAGAATGACAGAAAGAGAGAGTGGAAAGAGATTGAGAGAGCACAGGCGAGAGAGAGAAATAGGAGACAGAGAGAATGAAAGAGCCAGAGAGAGTTGATAACGGCGCCGGAGGGGATGGCCGCCGTTTTACGGGCTCCTAACCAACTGTGATATTTTGTGTTATTTTTATCATTGGTCGCAACTTATTTTGTACAAATGTTGCTGGTTCCGTCTCTTATGATCAAAAATAGCTTCTGGATATCAGAACAGTAATTACTGACCACAAACTGGATGAAGATTATTTCTTTAATGAGTCTGACGTGAAGGATATACAGCTTCTCCGAGACCAGGCCCAAATCCACGTCATTCGCGTGAAAATAATACGGAAATACAGGGGACGGAGATCGGGGTGCCTTGTGAGAGTCGTTGGCGAGTGGGTAACCCGCCTCTACCATCCGTTCTACTGGACAACGTGCAATCACTGGAGAATAAACCGGATGACCTCCGCACGAGACTATCCTACCAACGGGACATTATATACTGTATTATCTTATGTTTCACCGAGTCGTGGCTAAACGACGACACAGGTAATATTCAGTTGGCTGGGTTTTCCTTGCATCGGCAGGACAGAACAGCTACGTCTGGTAAGATGAGGGGTGGGGGGGGGGGTTGTGTCTATTTGTCAATAACAGCTGGTGCGCAATGTCTAATATTAAGGAGGTCTTGAGGCACTGCTCGCCTGAGGTAGAATACCTAATGATAAACTGTAGACCACACCATCTACCAAGAGAGTTTATCTATATTTTTAGTAGCAGTCCATTTACCACCACAAACTGATGCTGGCACTAAGACCACACTCACAGAGCTGTATAGGGCCATAAGCAAACAAGAAAATACTAATCCTAGTGGGCGGGACTTTAATGCAGGCAAATTTAAATCCATGTTACCGCATTTCTACCAGCATGTCACAAAACACTATAGACCACCTTTACTCCACACACCGAGACGCATACAAAAGCTCCCCCTCTATTTGGCACATCTGATCATAATTCTTACAAGCAAAAACTAAAGAAGGAAGTACCAGTGACTTGCTGAATACGGAAGTGGCCAGATGACGAGGATGCTACAGGACTGTTTTGCAGCACAGACTGGAATATGTTTCAGGATTCATCCAATGGCATTGAGAATATACCACCTGTCACCAGCTTCATCAATAAGTGCATCGACGACGTCCCCCCCCCCACAGTGATCGTACGTACAGTGAGGGAACAAAGTATTTGATCCTCTGCTGATTTTGTACGTTTGCCCACTGACAAAGAAATGATCAGTCTATAATGGTAGGTTTATTTGAACAGTGAGACAGAACAAAAAAAATCCAGAAAAACGCATGTCAAAAGTGTTATAAATTTATTTGCATCTACTCTCTCTCTAGTCATCTACTCTCTCTAGTCATCTACTCTCTCTAGTCATCTACTCTCTCTAGTCATCTACTCTCTCTAGTCATCTACTCTCTTTCTCTAGTTGAATTCTACTACACTGGCTCGGACGCTCGTCGAATGTGGCAGGGCTTGCAAACCTTTACGTACTATGAAGGGAAACCCAGCTGCAAGCTGCCCAGTGACGCGAGGCTACCAGACGAGCTAGATGCCTTTTATGGTCGCTTCGAGGCAAGCAACACTGAAGCATGCATGAGAGCACCAGCTGTTCCGGACGACTGTGTGATCACGCTCTCCGTAGCCAATGTGAGCAAGACCTTTAAACAGTTCAACATTCACAAGGCCGCAGGCCCAGACAGAT